>NC_142501.1:171716078-172020037 GCF_057876585.1 Rhinolophus sinicus
CAATTCAAATGAACTTAAGTTGGAGCATTCAAACTTTTGTGATTAAATGCACAACTTATGTCTTCTCCTGGTAGAAAAATTGTATTTATGTTACGAACTTTTTCATGAATCCTGGTATTTAGGAAGCTATAGAAGTTGAGTGAATAGTCATTTAATGTTTGCTAGGCAGCTAATGTACATAGTCTGTGGTATGGTGGTAAATTTCCCTGCTTAATTGAGAGAAAAGGTCAATAGAAAGTGGGAAAGTAAGTTTCAGTATAGTTCTTTTATGTTCCCACTAGCTTTCAGTGCCAATGGAATGTTTTGTACCATGGACAAACCTAATGGTTCAAAATGTTTTCTTCTTTGGGGGCGTAGAAAATGGCTTCGTATTTGTTTTGTTTTTGTTTCCTCAAGAAAATTTCCAGAGCTGGGAAAAAGTCTCAAAATCTTTTTTTCAATCTTACAAAGAGTCAGACTGCTTAGTAAATGTGCCAACGTCTGCCAAATGCTCCCTTCAGTATAAAAAGCACCATTAAGCCAGTATATTGAGCATTTTCTCACCGAATCCTGTGTGTGTGTGTGTGTGTGTGTGTGTGTGTGTGTGTGTGTGTATGTGTGTGTGTGTGTGTTAATTGATGAAACCAATTTAAACACTGACTTCTTTAAAAAGCTGGCTACAAACCTCAATTTTATAGAGAAGAAGAGATGTTTGGATGTCACTTGAATCATTTACTATACTATCTAATCTGAATGCCAATGACTAAAATTTACCATTAACATGCATTCTTTATTAATGTTGCCTTATTTTGCTTTCAGAGGGCATGTAAGGAGAAGGCCAGAATTGGGGGGCAAAAAAAATGTGTTTCGTTTTGTGGGTTTTTTGGCCAATTTAGAATTTCTGATCTCTGTATACTTTGGCAACGATTAGGGAACTAAAAGATGTATAATTGAAATAAATTAATTAAAATTTCAAATTCAAAGACACAGTGATTTGAATAAAAGCCTCAGATAATGTGAACTTGATAAATTTATCAACTATAAATAAAAAATCTAGCGTAAAGAGGAATTTTGTGACGTGAGACTAATTTTAAAAATGCATCTAGTATGATAAAGTATTATAGGGGCTTAATTTATAAACTAAATCATTGACCTGTAGATATTAGGTAATAACATCTCACTTTTATTGCACAATTTATAAGATACTATATGAGAGTCCTTGAGCTTGTAGTCGAAATGGATTAGTTTACTATTATTAACTTATTATTTTCTCTTTATTTGTTTATTCTTTGGGTAGGAATTGTTACTCGAAATATCATACAATGTTAGATCTAGAAAAGAATAAGGAACAGAACTAAACTCATTACTTACATAGGAGGAAAGCCTAAAGGCAAAACAGTTGTGACTATATAGGTTCATGTGACATTTGTCTGTGGTCACATGACATTCAGTAAGCTCATTTTCGTGAATCTTAACAGCTTCTGAACTTGAGAAGGAAAAACAAATACGTACTCTATTTATATTAGTGCAATTTGTTTCACTTCATTTATTGATATTATTAAACCAAATATTTACATTTTGATATCCTGGTAGTGATTATTATATTTTTCAATGAATTTTCTTTATGTTGTATAAAATCTCCATCATATTTTATTGAGTATAAGCATTGTTGGTATTATATGACTGTGGTATTAAAACTGATTATTTAGAAACCATTATCAAACAAAAGATATAGGTAACTTAGAACAGTAAGTGAATTCCTTAATACTAGTTCAATTCATTTAATTATGAATTTTTAAATTAATTTAAATGCTCCACTTTCTGTAAATACTCTTTTTAAAAACTTACTGATTACTTTCCCCAAATATAAATTTTATATCCAACTATCAATTTAATTTATAGGCAGTGATCATTAGAGTTAGATTAGCATCATTTTATTTTTTTATTATATTTTAATTGAAAAGGAAGTGTGTTACCAGTCAAGGTGAATAATGTCCACAGATAATGTGCACCGTGTTTTGTGGCTGAATTTATTTACATTCACGTTAACTAATTTGCTCCTGCCAACCAGTTCCACATTCAACAATTATTTATACAAATACCTCATTGTGTTTTTTATATATTTATCATTTCAGATAACAAGATGGATATTATAACATGCTGGGTATTTTATGGTGGTTTAAATTAATTGAGAAATGGCTATTTTTTAAAAAACTGTAGACAGAAAGTTATTTGAGCTGAACTTAACCAAACCGAGAGCTTTCAAAAATATTTTAAACACTTGTGTGTTTTGACCTAATTATGTAAACTCATAATAATAAACCGTGTAATAAACTCCAGTTGATAGTAGTTTCTGTGATATAAAGATGAAAAATACATGAACCTATGCTGAAGGCGGTTCACATTTTTAGCACACAGACACGTAAACAAATCATTTCAATGTAGCATGATAATAGCTAAAACTTAGCGCTCATTTAGCACTTATTTGCATGCCAGCTCTGTTTTTATTCGTTTTACCTCATTTACTCCTCCCAGTAACTCTTAAGAGTGGATTCTATTATCATCTCCATTTTACAGAAGAGAAAACAGTGCCCAGAGAGCATATATAACTTGCCTAAGGTCACATAATTAGTAATTGCTAAGCTGAAATTGCACCCAAGCTGCCTGAATCTCACTGGAGAAAAGAGGTATACAAGGACTACAATTGTAGCAGATTGATGATGCTTAGTTACAGCTTCAGAAATAAGAATGCGCTGGTGAAGGAGCTGCCCAGTGATGGAATAGGAAGTTGTGGATGGGTTGGGGGGAGCAAGAACATTTAAAGAGCTTTCTGGGATGAGAGAAGAGATTTAGAGCTAGAAGACCTATGGATGTATGAGGCGAACTATAGCAGGTTCTTCCCACAGCCATGTTTCTTCAAATGAGCCTGCAGATCATCTGAAGAAAACTTTGGATGTATGATGAATATACAGATTTCCATGCTGTGTCATAGATCTACTGTATCAGGATCCCTGCAATGGGACCCAAATGAGCATTTTAGTAGAGCATGTCAGGTCATTAATGGCTCTGTATCATAATTTCTAGCATCTTGTACAAGAGTTTAAATTTCAAGATGAGCAGGGTCAGGAGACCAGGGTTGCAACGTAGATAAGGACCAGATCATACTAAGGCTTTTAAATTCTCCTCTTTCTGATTAGATTGTTTCACAAAATAATAAACAGTATTTCAAAATGCATACTAAATGTTAACATAGATTAAAAACATAGGAACAAAATAAGCAGTTAAACACAGAAAAATGAAACAAAATTGTTTGTTTTATATCTTTATTTCATTTATCCTCTAAAGCAATCCATAAGAAAATACATATTCTCTTTTGGAGATACAAATCCTCCTTCCCTAATCATTCTAGTCCATTTATTTGCTGCTTGAACAAATCTTTACCTTTACAGGAAATCTTTCAAAAGATACAACCAAGCTTAACATTCATTCACTCATTAACATTTATTCATTCATTCAATCATTTAATCTAATGATTCTCTGTCCTGGTGGTAAATAAGGATGACCTGAAGAACGTTTTATAAAAGGAGAACAATCGATTTGCAGGTATTTTTTCCAGTATCTGTTATATGAAATTCTTTTTACCCTGTACTATGAGAAAGGTATATGTAAGTGAAGGATACTACCCACTAGGAGCTTGAAATCTAGAAATGAAATAAGATATGTACAAAAAAATGTAGTAAGTTAAGAGACCCCCAGCGAGGTACAGATAATGTGCTACAGGAGTTCACAGAATTGCAATGCGGTTTGCTGTTGAAGACATTAGGGAAGTCGCGTGAACAGTGGGTGTTTGAGCTTAGTTGTAGATGATGGATCCAATTTTGATATTAAAGTTATTGAAGAAGTGCATTTGCAAATTTTCTGATGGAGAAGTGACTGAGAGCAATTAAAGTTGTGTGTGAGCAATTATGGTTAAAAGGATTGTTGCAAAACAGCTAATAATTTGTCTTGAGAGTTGAACTCAGGTAAGTAAAGGTGATGGAATTTTAAAAAAAGTTTTTTCTCAGTTTAAGGGACCTGAATGCCAGTCTAAGAGTGTGGAATTCATTCATGTCCCTCGGTGAAATATTGCAATCTTTTAGCAAAGGGATGTTATGAAGAACCACGCTTCAGAAAGATCAATCTCATGTTAGGGTGTGGGAAGGATTGGAGAAGGGGGAGACTGAATTAGGGAGCCTACTTAAGATACAACAGTACAGACAAGAATTATGATACTATTTTGAATCAGGTCTTTAGTCCAGTATAGAGATGGAAACTTGAAAAATGTTAAAGTTTGCAAAACATACCCTATTTAGAAATTGACCTTCCTTGTAGATCTTGTGATTATTTCTTTCTAGAAAGAGAAGAAATAAAAATAAATAAATGCAATTAAAGCTTCATCTGCTACTTCTCAAGGTCTTGTATAATGAATTGTATGTAGTGTATGTCTGTATGTTGAATGTGTCCAGTGGTATGCAGGTAAATGGTTAACAATCAGCTCTCCAAAGAAAAAGACCTTGATTTGTAGCATTTGCCAATTTCTATGATGTTAATAATTCTGCTATGCTAATTTCAAACTACCAATGTGATGTAACCGCACATGAATTCCTGGGCACCTAAAATTAACTGAAAGTAGGCAGGTTAACAGGACAAAAGTGTATTTTGCATGCAGACCTACCTTATAGCCAATAATTCACTGAATAGCTCTTGGGCTTTTTTTATGCTAAAGGGAAGCTGGAATCTCACTCCTGGTGCTAAGGGATCAATGACAGCTGTATTTTGGGGAGAGTTTGCTTAAGTTTAGATAATGTTTCTTTCTGTGGTTACAGATTGTTCAGAAGTTTTCAGTTTAAAATAATTTTTATAGCACTTTGGTAAACTGTTAATCCCTTTTGGAAACAATAAACACAGTCAACTCTAGGGATCCCTAGTGAGGTGGCCCCTGCGCACAAATATATGTATTCTACTTCAGAATTTTCTTTTTCAAGTGGTGAATTAAATCCTTGAAAGAAAGAAAGAAAGAAAGAAAGAAAGAAAGAAAGAAAGAAAGAAAGAAAGAAAGAAAGAAAGAAAGAAAGAAAGAAAGAAAAAAGAAACAAAAAATCAAAACCTAAAGTTGCCCTTTGGCAGCTGTGATTTGGGAAGAGCAGAGATGACAGCTTCAGAATTTAGCTATTAGCACTGGGCAGATTTTGGTGAATCTTGCAAGGTTTCTTAAATAGCTTGAGGGAGATTGGACAATATGAAGTATGGAAAAAGAGGTGAGCTGGATGATACCTGATAAAGATTAGAGTATGGAATACAGAAAAAACTAAATTTTGACAATTGGTGTAAAGTTGATGTAAATGCTTTCTTTCTGTTTATTCTGCTCATTCCCTCGTTTGGTTTTGTTGTAAATTGGTTAAGTTGGTTGTAGGTATATTTGCTATAGGAAGGTGCTAAACTTCTTGTCCTTTGAGAGGGTTTGTGAAAGAGTAATTTAGGTGAAGTCATTTTGGTTTTCAGGTAGCATAAACTAAGTAGTGGCTATTTTCACAGCCACCCGCCTCATGCTGTGGGGCCTAGGGAAGAGATAGATGTCCTTTTTGCTTCTCCTCATAATACTCTGACTGCTCTCTTTCCTGTCCCTAATAACTCTTGACTTGAAGCTCATGCCATTCTATTATGTGTTACCCGCTTTTTAGTGCAATCTTCATTACACCCCCATCACACTCCTCCCTCTATTTTATGAAGATCATAAATCTTATTCTTTTTCATTATGTCCAGTATTGTTCCCGAAATAGCTCTTGTTTTACAAATTGTTGTCTCAACATGGCACCTCAGCTTTTTGAACTCTTATTTTTCCCATGATCTTGCTCTCCATTCTGCCTCAGCCAGTGTATGCAAGTGCTTACCTGACATCTCTACTACTACAGATGATCCACTGGAATTTCAAGCTTCTTTTGAACAAACTGATTTTTTTCCACAGTCTTTCCTATCCCAGTCAATTTCTACTCAATCCTTATTTACTCAGGCAAAACCCTGGAACTCACCCCCAACTCCTCTATTTCTCTTGTAGCTCATGTCTAAACCATTAGGAAGTGTTGTCATTTCTACCTTCAAATATGTGTACACTCTTCCACCAGTTTTCACCACCTGCACTGATAAACACCTTGTCCAAACCATTACTTCTTAACATATGTACTACACTCATCTTTAAGTGGCCTTTTAGCTTCCACACTTGAGCTTCTTTAGTCTCTTTTTAACCTAGCATTCGCCACTTTTTTCTCTTTTCTTTTTTTTTTCTTTGTAAATGAGTTACCAAATGCAGCCCACACTTAAGGGGCAGGGCTTACACAGGAGTGCAAATACAAAAAACCATTAGAAGTCATTCTAGAATCCTCCCACCTCAGGCAACGTAACCAGTTCTAAGCACTAAGGCTGACACTCAAAATTTAAAGCTAGGAGCTTACTAACTCTCTGTAGCAGACACAGAATTCAACTGTCTTTCAGTTTAAAAGTTGCCCACATTATCCTATCTACACTTTAAAAGTCCAAGAATGGAAAGACACTCTTTCCTTCCAGGTCAATATTATCCCAGGCAAACCTGAGAAAAGTTGCTTGTATAGTAGCAGCTTGCCACCCACAAGGCCCTGGAATCAGGATTTTGGCTGAGATTACACATGGCCTTTATCTTGCTGAGGTTGCTGGGACCCAGAGGCGTTGCTGAGGTACAGTCATCCCACAAACCATCACTTAAGACTCAGAAGAATGTAAAAATAGCTCCCTGCGTATGGGAAAAGTCTCCAGAAGCTTCAGACAATTTTCCAGGTTAAGCTCTTATGATCCAAAGCTTAAGACTCTTACTCAGACCGTAATAGTAAAAAGCCTACTGCATAGCTGTTGAACAGAACACATGTTCTCTGTGTGTGATCTTCCTAGAAAAAGAAAGAGCCGCGCACCGAGTTCATCTGTGCTGAATTTATCGACAGGAAAAGTGATCCTTTCTTTGCTCTGGAAGCGATCCTTTCTCTCCTTTCTAGAGAACCTAGAGTGAAAGTTAGTAGAGTTCTTTCTGCATGAAAGGAAACATCAGGAATGAGTAATAAGTGTTCCCATCAAACTCCAAAGTTTTCCAAATATTTTATTTGATTTATAATTTTATGTTTTCTTTAACATGCAGAAAATTCAACATAGTTATATATATTGATTTTTGACTTTACAATGTATTTAGGTTTATTTTTTAAAAAGTCCTCTTCATTCTATAATTGATAGATAATGTTCACCTATGTTTTTAAGTACTTCTTTAAGTTGTTTTTATATTTGGCACTTTAATCCATTTAGAGTTTATTCGAATGACATTTAAGGATATATTTTCCCCTAATAATTAACCAATTGTTAAATCACAGCCTATTTAATAACTCAATATATTTATCTTTACCTATTGAAGTTGCAATAAATTTAGACTTCTAAAATTTTCCAAGTAGGAGTAAAAATCAGTACATTAGCCTTGGAGGAAAGTTTATTAATATGTGTGAAGTTAGCCAATTATATGCATATCCGGTAACTGAGACTTTAAAGTTCAATAAACGTATTAAAATAAACAATCACTGATATATTTTTAAAATATCATTTCAGCATTAATTATAAAGATAAATTGGAAATATAAAAAGGTTTAAAATTAGGGGCCTGCCAAGATGAATAAAGCTATACTTATATGATGGAATTGTATGCATTCATCATAAATTACACTGAACGAAAATATTTTATATGATAAAAGTCCTGAGAATATAGTTTTGGAAAAGATTTACAGTATATAATGTATATTATTAATTCCAATCAATTGCACAGAAGAAGACTAGAAAAAGTACATATAGATATTTTACCAGTGGTCATCTTTGGCTATTTGGATTTTTTTGTCTATCTATCTATCTATCCATCCATCCATCCATCCATCCATCCATCCATCTATCAGTTGTCTGTCATCAATCTATTCCTTTTTCTATTTGGGACTTTTCACACTAGCTTGTCTCCCCTATGAATTAAGGTAATTGGGTGCTGGGACTGTTTTTATTAAACATGCACCACAGAACCTGTTCTGTGGTAGGTTCTCAGTACTCTTTGTTAAATATTAATGAAATTAGACCATAATTCAAACTTGTTGTTGATAACAGCAGAATATACCAAGGATGTTCAAAAAAATAAATACATAAACAGACAAAAGAATAATGGAGATTCAAGTCATAGACTGAGGCAGAAGGAGATCCAGCAGCAATTGCTTTGGCAGCAGCCTTAGAGTTCCTTAGAGATGAGGGATCAGGGACAGGGTTTCTCTCCTGGGAGAAACAGGGGATTAAAATAGGAACTCAGTCTTACAGTATCAGTGTACCTTGGGGAATGATGTAGGGACTTTAAGGTTCATATATCATGCACGCCCAGAATTTGGATATATGAGTAGAAACTGCGATTTCCTAAAATTGAAGCGAACCAAAAGCAAAATAAAATTAATAAGCTTATTCATTGCTGAAGTAAGCAGTAACACGATGAACAAAATAGCTGGTTTAAAAATATATGGCAAACAAGATTAGCTAGTTCCCTCCTCAATTATGTTGCAGTGTGTATGGCATAAAATAATTGTGTTTTTGGTAGTTGTTTTCATTTTTATTTTTTTAATACCTGAGATAATATGAGTTTTGTCACTGTGGTGAAACTCTAGTACTGTTCAAAGAAAAAAGTGCTTGGGTTCTAAATGATTTGTGTTTCTCTAAACATTTACCATTGCTTAATAAAAGCATCCTTTGAGAATATTGTTACTTTTTTCTAACTTTATACTTAACAAATAATCTTCTGCTCTGTTTTGTGGTTTTTGAGGGTTCTCTTTACCAAAGGGGAAGAATTCAAGTAAGTTGCCACCCTGAGTTCTTATGCCAAGTTTAGTTTTCGTTATTAGTTACTATGTTGGCCCATATCTGACAAAAGTGAAGTCTTTTATTCATTTAATTATTCTGAATTATTTCTGTAAAACTTACACACCCCAATGTGAACTGATATAATTTAATTTGTGAAACTTCCAAACTAAGAATCAATTTCTGAATTCTCCTGTGATATTCATGCTGAAGGAATGAGCAGGTTTGCTATAGCCCAGTAATTCAGGTTATTGTGGAGTTTTCTGACAGCTTTGATTGAGCTTTAATTTAGTGACCAAAAAAATAATGAGATTAGTAATTGGAATTGATCACAAGATTGGAATAGAGCTAAGAGCAAAACTAACTGAACACTGAGCCAGGCATCTGTTGGGATATTATTTCTCTCAGCTATCTTAGATTATTGATATCACGCAGAAAGAGATTTTTAAAACATATGATTTGTTAAACCTCTATGATTTTAAGGAGGTGACCTACAACCAGAGCTTTTGTTTATCTTGTGGGTCTCTATTAAAGGCCTTTGAAGTAGAGAATGCATGATGAGACGATAGGAAAATATTCACCCTTAGTCCTCAGGAGGTTGTATAAGCTGATAGAATCTCCATGCAGGACAATTTGGCAAAAACATTCAAAATTACAGTTGAATGCATCTTTTAGCACAGTACTTCTGCATGCAAAACAATTCTAGATAAATATGCATTAAATATAAGATTTTATTTCAGTTGTTTGTAATAGCAAAAGAGTGGGGATGAAATATTAGTTAACTGTATTATGATATAGACAGAAAATGAAATACTATAAAGCTTATGTATGAATAAGGGAACTCATTATATATGAATACATGGCAATTTGAAAAAGGCAAGTTGAAAAACAGTATGTATAATATGTTATCCTATATGCATAAAAGAAAAAATCAGTGCACACACACACACACACACACACACACACACACACATAGAGGGTGCCAAAAAATGTATACACATTTTAAGAAAGGAAAAAACTATGCTAAAATTGTAATATTTAATATATACTGATAACAAAAGATGATTACAAGTCATCCATATACATGTTTTTTGCACCCCTGGTATATATGCGTATTTCTATTATATACATATAACATCTGTGGAAGGTTAGACAATAAATTGGTAAAATTAGTGGCCTCTGGATATCTGGGGACTAGGAGTGGAAAAGAAATATTTTTTTTTTGGAAAAAAATGTTGTACCTTTTGAATATGGGACTATGTGAATGTGTTATATAGTCTAAGTAAATTAAACATATATACTAAATTTAAAAAAAAAAAAGTAAATTCATTCTTACATTCAGGCATTTTAGACCAAAGCATCAAACTCAATAATTCTAGTCCCCCAAAATTTTGAAAACGATTTAGTAAATTATTTTGCTATTACATAAATATTGCTAACTTCCCAGCTTAGCGTGGTATACTATCCTGGCTCTCTACTATACTTGTATCAGCCAATTCCAAATTTTATGTTCTATAATTTACAACTTCCCAACCATACTAGGACTTCTTCCTATATTAGAAAGGATGCTTAAATTTTAGACACACTGTTTTGTGAAAACTATTTGATCACGTAGAGCTGGATTATCAGTATGTGAAAGATATCCTTAGGACTCAGTTTCCTTCTGTCTTTTTCCTGATTGGCTCTGTGTTGGATTTTTTCCTAGGCATGTTCCATCTACTTGGTGACCGACCACTGGCAAATCAAATAAAAACACATTCTTTGACCTTAGCAGCTTTAGTTGACTGAGAGCACCTCTTTCTCCAAATCCCAACACAGTTCCCTTATTTGAGCTTCATTTAAATTATTTGGCTCCAATAGGAAAGGTTGGCCAGGCTTTTGCTGTATGCTCATATACCTATTGCAAGGATATTGGATCAACACTACTCAAAACAAATGGATTGGGAGTTTAGGAGAAATCGCTCTGCAAAGGAAAATTCAAATTTTAACATAGATGCTAAGAAGGAAAAGCAGCAGGTATCAAATACAAGAACATATAAAGAAAAAATAAATAAACTTGCATTTTCATTTGGAATAAATAGGACCAAAAAAAGATGTGACATAAATTGGTAAGGTTATTGAGCTTGGCCAAAATACAAAGAGCTAGTCCTACTTTAGATATTGAACTCAATTTACTGTCACTCTCATTTTGCTTTACAGCCAAAACAATAAACAAGGAAGCATGAGTATATACCACTTAAGGAATGAAGTGAGTGGAATTGGTTTTCCCATGGCTAACCTGCTTCATCACAGAAATTTAGTGGTCAGCACCCTGGATTGGAGGAGACTGAGACTTTTGGCTTATTGTCATTTGTAAGATACCTGATGAAGGACACCATTGGCGTTAAAGAGTCCACCCACTAACATATGAAGAATTTCTCTCTGTGCCACAATTAGATGCTCTGTGTTCCCTTTTCTTACTAAGTCCTTGGGACAACCATGTCTTATAAGTGGGATGAATCATGGCAAACTTAAAATCTAAGGGCAGGGCAGCCTAATGTGTACTCAATAATTATTGAATGGATGAGTGAATAAATGACTGAATTTTCACAGAAAACTGACACATCTAACAACATTTTCAAGAAAAGTAGCCCATTTATACTACAGAAATCGAAATTATCCTATGTACTTTGTCAATAGTAACAACACTGATTATTAAAACAGCACATACTATATAACATGTGGTTCATGTATTTTATATAATTTTAGAACTATAAGATACATTAGTGTTAGCACATTTAGGTGACCATTTTGTTTTATTAGACCTAGAGAATTATTCATACTTTATAAGATATACCCTAATGGCTTAAAAAATTAAAATATTTTGCTTACACTCAAATCTGTTTATGTACTCAACAGATTTGAGCTCAATTGATCATGTTTCACTGCAAGAAATCCTTATAAATAAACTTTAATCCCATAGGACAGATCCATTAATTATGCTTTTGGGAGAGGTATAATTAATGGATCTGTACTATAGAATTATGGCATTCAGTAAATATTAATAATGAAAACTCACTCGCCAAACACCTTAAGAGTACCCAAACAAATAGATCATTTCATGGCTAAAACTTTCCTTCAACATTCCCATTTGGAACATAAAAACATGCAAAACAATTTAACAACAGTTTTTTAGTGATATCTTCCTAGAGGATTAAAGATTCTTTGGTAGAGAGCTTCAGCATCCCAATGGTCTGTCAAAATTTAATTTTATGAGAGTTATAAAAACCCTGATGGAAGCTAAGAAGCTATCAGTAAAATCACAGTCATGTGCTATAATCCTGAAAAGCCTAGTTATATCACTAATGAAGAACATTTTAAATAAACTTTTTATTTTTGATTATGATTACAATTTCCTTCTTGTACAGAATAAGTCTTCTATATTCCATGGGATTGACTTTCATAAAATTATTAACCAACCATTTCCACAGTCTCTGAAGTATTTCAAAAGCAGATGAATCCATAAATCTAACAAAATATTTTATAAAGAAACTGTGGAAGAATACATACTGTTAGCTTTTAAAAACATCACATGCAACTTATGAAATACTTTGTTAATTTGTATTTGGATATACAATTGCATTGATATTGCTATCATTGACTGAAAAGTACATGAATTTAGGTATGATGTATGGATAAGACATATCTGAAGGTTTTAGTGTAGTATTTTATCTAAAAGAATAAACAAATTGGAATGACAGCTAAATTATAGGTCACTGAAATGCAAATGGGAAAACAATAAACTAAAACTGAAGATTTGTATTCTATTTCTTGATATATATATATTTCTCAACTTGGTAATTAAGTGCAATTTATCAGTTATTGTCATATAAGATTGACTTTTTTAAAAAACATTTTTCTCAAGATTTCCTAAGAGCATTAGAATTAAAGTGGCACACCAGAAGGTGGATTTCAAAGTGAAAGCTAGAACAAATTTTCTCTAAGAACCACATTAAAAGAATCAAGGTTACATGATGCAAATTTTAGAGTCTTCTTTCTAGTCTTAGGATAGCACATTTATTTCTAGAAAGTTGTAGGAGACCTCAACCCTAAAATAAGTTAACTATGAAACTTGATTTTGAGCTCTTCTTCTTATGGAAGTTCAAATACCTTCATCTGCAAGAATATGATCCAGGCTTTTCAATTTTCACAATTGAATGTCATCTTTCTCTCCTGAATATGTGATTTTGAAGGGCAAATACTTTAATACGCTATGCAGAAAGAATACCAATATTTCAGGATACATCAGATAATTCAACTACATACTTGTATGAACCGCATTGTATCACTTGCTTAATTTCTCATGAAAACTCTAACGATGAGAGAAACAGCTCACAAGTCTTGTTTGCCTCTTCCTGAAAACAAAACAAAAAATCACTCATTTCTAATGTTAGAATCCTGCAGTAAATTCATTCCCAAGAAAACCTTTGTTTCTCCATTAAATCATATAATCAGATAGCTGAAGTTGGCAATTCAGAGTATTTCCTAATTTTGATCAAATAAATGTCCAAGGGACTCCTAATACATTTAGAAATTAAAGTCAGGAGCTAACTCACCTCAGTTATGTTGTGCATGTATTATTCTGCTTCCTTTAATATATTATTGTTCAGTTTTTACCTAATTTTTTTATTTAGACATTCTAACTCAATGTGCAGGCTTATATAAATTTCTAAAGTGGATATATGTTATATAAAAATTATACTATGATTATCTTGATACTTATGTTTATAGTTTTTATCCATTGTTTCTGAACTAGACAATGAGAAATAGGCCCACTTTAATGGATACTTTAAATATGTCCAATTTGTTGTATGCTAAATTGAAAGTAATTTTGAATAGAAAGAGAGTCTAAGAATTTATAGCAGTTGCAGCAGCTATTCTTTGTATTTGCTTTTTTTTGTTCGAATTTAAGTCAGTCAAATTTGTCTACTTGCTCCCTTATATCAATCAAGATTAATTCAATTATTTTGTTTTAATATTAACTGTACTTTTTTTTTTTGTATTTGTGTGCATGTACATTTGGGGGAAAAAGCTGAAAAACGTAGGTGTGCGTTCTTTTCCATGTTTTATTTGCTTATCTTCTTGAATGTAAGATTCCTCTGAGAGAACAAGTTAAAAACATAGTAAAATAACTTCCGTTGCTACCTATTATTAGTATTCTTTTCTTGCTTTTAGAAAAAATAATGAAGAGCTTCTAACCCCTATTTTTTTAAGCTAATATCTTATTTAAGAAGTTTTAACTGGTTTTATTTTTAAAAGACTAGAAAACCAATATTAGTAGCATTCCAATAAGTCTTTTATATTTGTATATATCTCTTGTCCTGAATTTTCTTGTTTAGCAGAATATAAAAAGAAAGGTTGTAAAATGTCAGGGGCTATGGATATGGGAATTTTAAAAAATTAATATTTCTCATTGCGCAATTGTATATTAATGGCAAATATGATTTTCATAATGAATAAAAACTGGGTACAATGATTTAACATTGCAAAAATATTAATAATGCTTATTTGAATATCAGCCTAAAAGACATGCAAATAGCAACAGAGTGAATAATTACAACTGCAGTATAATTTTCAAAGAAAAGGTAAAAATATGAATTAAGCAAACATAATACTAAATACCACCCTAACAGGAGAGATGATCATTGCCTTTAATAAAGTGCATTTGTAATGTACATTGTGATACTTTCACTAATTTCTCAGATAACCATTTATTTCTAAATAAAGAAGAATTTATGTAACAATAATTTGAAATTTTCCCCACCCATATTCATTTATTTATTTTTTTATTTTAATAAAATTAAATTCTAAATTAAGAATAATGAAAATGACTACAAAAAGTGTCTCATTAATTCAATTTTGTTTTTCTGGCAGAGTGCAGACATGAGTCCGGCAAGTAGCACCACTTCACTTCCTGTTAGTCCTCTTACTGAAGAGCCATTGCCTTTCAAGGTAAAAAAAATAAATAAATAAAATACAAACAAATAATTGTTTATAATATTTTAGGGTAGTTAATAAATATTTGTTTTACTATGGTAAAATAGATGCTTCACGCATAGATGGTAATGTGAACTACTTTAATCTATAAGGATCTTATTTCAAATGCTAATTTTTTTATTGTTTCATTTTGTTTTGCTGTCATTCTAGTTGCTAGATAATGGTAAAGGTTTTGAATAGAAATTAATACTTTATGGAATACATTGTTTGTCTTGCATGTAAGAGACAGTGATTTCAATATCGTAGTTTGATGTCACATGAATTAGAGGTTCTAAACCTTTTGTTTTTATTATTTAAGCAATAAATTTAGAATGAACGTTCAGCCCTCATGGAGTGATAAAATTTTCATTAGCTGGTTAAATTTTCATTAATGGCTCTAGGTCATAAATAATTAATTATCTAATCTTTATAAAATAATAGTCAAAATCAAGAATTGAAATATAGAATTATTCCTCAAAACACATTATATTTTTAAAATATGTAAGTAAATAAGCAAATAAGTATTTAACTAATGTGATTAGTAAAATTCTACAGTTTGGGAGGCTATATACATTACAAACATGAAGTTATCTTTCTGTTTTGCTAGTTAAGATTATATGTTTCTCTTTAAGCCTAAGATTGTAGACCAGCTTCTTTATATTTGTTTCAAGGATATTAAGATTTAATTGGGATTACTATAAATAAAGACATTCCTTAAGATCATGGGGAAAAAAAAGAAAAACTTGGAAAGGTGGGATGATGCACATACATGCCGTAGTTACAGTTCAGTTTGGTTTGAAGACCTGTAGATGTACATTTGGGGGTTTATAATTACTTTCATGATTTTTGTATTTATCATAAAATTGTTATTCTTGTAGTTGTTTTTCTCTTTTTCTTATGAAGACTATATCTTATTCAACTTCATACTGCATACACCTAGTACTCGCATGCATTTCCATATACTGAATATTTGCTGTATTGTTAAAATGAAAATAATAGAAGGTTATGAATTCCATTATGGATCTTAGTTTTCCTAATTATGCATGGTTTGTTCCTTAGTGATAGACAATAATAATTGTTAAAAGCTCATTTTATATAAGAGAATTGTTAAATACTGAATAGTATTCTGATTACATTATTTATTGAAAACTATTTCTTTATTATTCTACAACAAAAGGAGAAAATAATACAAATGTTTCAAAGCTTAGTGTTACTTGATATTTTCTTCTTGGTGTATAGGACAAAATTTACACTAGAAGCATATCTTTAACAAGATTTAAGTTGGATTTCCATAGTGTCATCAGAAACCATTTTATCGTTTTAATATAGTGACAATTCCTACACTCCTTGAAATTAATGTATTTTTTAATAGAGGTAAAATAAAAGTTCAGATATATTCCAAAATCTGCTGACATAAAGCTAATATAAATAAAATTATTTTAGTTAGTTTCTATGATTGGTTCTCAAAAATCAATATTGTTCCATGTTAATATGTGTAATTGGTTTTATCAGTATTTAAAACTTGCAAGTGCTTATAATATATAATATTGGATTTTGATAGCCAATATAGTTATAAGACCTCTTAATTTACTGCTTTTGTGAAAGTAATATTATTTGTATTTTTTCAAATCTTTTTATCAGATATAAAAACATCCCACTAGTATTTAAAGGTGTTCAAAGTTTGAAATTATGAAATAAAACTCTTGCATTTGCTTTTTTTTTTATTTCTGTATTGTAAATTGTAATAGGACAGTGTCCAGCACCCAGCTCCGTAATCATCCGCAATGATATTAAAAGACAAGGCTCTCTAAAGATAAGCTTTGATAGCTGATTGAGGGAATTGAGTTTACCTTTTTTCCTGGGAAGTAATTAAGTTACTAAAAAAAATGTATTCCATCTTTTTCTTCTTCTTTTTTTTTTTTTTTTTTTTTTGGCTGTTTTGGAAGTACTCATGCAATAGTTGGAGGAAAATATCCTGCTTTGGCTCAAATGTGTATCAAGGTGAATGCTTTCCTTTATCATCTTTAGAATGACATTCAGATGTGTGTGTGTGTGTGTGTGTGTGTGTGTGTGTGTGTGTGTGTGTGTATCCATATCCTAATCATTCCTTTCCCACTACTATCTCTATCTTTATTCTTGACTTGAGCATTAGATGAGAAATTGGCTATCAATAAGCCGATAGTACCACAGTAGGATCTGTTAATTTAAATGTGGAAGAAAACTGGGTAGCATTCTAGAGACTATCTCCCAAGAAGTCAAGAAAAGTAGGTTAAACTTTGGAGATACATGACTTAAAGATGACAATTAAATCTTGTTTGGGATTAGAAGCTTCTTTTTGCACAATAAGGCAGTATTTTTTAACAGATTAGTATTGGATTCCATTCTTCAATTTAATTTGTAAACAAAAACAGATCTGCACTGAAAGATAGTCCAAACCCCATACACTTACTCACTTCTCTATTTTATCCACAGAGCAGTTCACTTCCTACTAAACTTCTTAAACTTGCACTTGGCATTTGAAACCCATCTCTGTAGTAATTTGTTTGGCTCAGCTAGTCTTTCAGAAATGTTATTTCCCACAAAAATCTATCCAGTCTTCCTTTAAACTACTGCAGGGAATTCTGTCTTTCATTAATTTAGAACTGATTGACCATAGACAAGCAGATTTTTTCCATCTTTGACAGGGCACATGAATGCCGTTTCACCTCAGTCATCACCATTTCCTAGTGTATTTATGTCTGGCCATGAATGCATTTGAGTATATCTCTTCATAGGAGAAGATGTATAATGCATAATCTTCTATATATACTGCAAGTTATAAACTCACAGATTTCCCAGTCAGACTCTTGGTGCTGAGAGAAGTTTCTAGGATTCCAAATTCATGTAATTGTGCAAACTGTTGTTATAGACATACATAAGGAAACAAAAGGCAAATGTGTAACTCCTATCTTTTTAATAAAGTATTCAGCATTACATAAACTATATACACTGTCGTATGCTGCTGCATCATGATGGAAGGCCAAGGGATAACTCCTTTTGTATTGCTGGGAATATTTTATCAGATAACCATAATAGAATCATGAAAGTTCAAGATCATTAAATAAAAGTTCAAGACTTTGATTTGAAAAAAGAAGAGTACATTGCTTAACTGTTAATTACATTTTTTAATGTATTTCTGCAGAATAACACTGAACTAAATTGACACTGTTAATTTTGATATTCCTATTTTACCCTATTCTACATTTTCTCTCTGCCATTCTTCTTGATATCTCTCAATGGTCTAATCACTTCCAATCTAATCTGCTTCCTCCCTCCCTGTGTTAGGCTCAGTCCAATGTTCCACATCAAAGATGCCTTGGGTCCACCAAATATTACTGTTCTTTAGTAGGATGACCCTTGTAACTCATGTGTATATTAACAGCATTAATCCGTTCTTAGAACTAAAATTCTTGAAGCTAAAGCTGGTTCATTGTTCCTGACTCTTCCATAATAATACACATTATTATAGGCCATGATCTCTTTACCAACCACATTCATCACATATTTTTAAATGCATTTATACTTCAATGAAGCACGGTTGCTAGATTCGGTCTCTTTTCCTCCCAAAAGCATCATTTTTTGATTAGATGTTAGAAAATGTATTTTCCTCCTTTACCCTTTTATCTTTATCCTGTGATAAATTCAACACAATAGAAACAAATTTAACTCTATTTTTCTTCAGACTCTGCTTCAAAAGTACACGAAGGCACGGAAGTATACCCTCTGTTCACCAATCTTCAAAGCCTAAAAATTAATAAAAATAACACATTGCTTTTTTTGGCCCATTGACTGCTGCTTCTCTGTAATATTTGGATTCCTTAAGTGTCTAATGAGGTTGGGTATCCAGTGCCTAGATAACACAGTGGAGCCACCCTCTCCACAGAGCTGCCACAAAGTGGTGCTGGGCTCTTTCCTGAGTCTCCTCTCCTTATAAAATCCAAAGTTCTCTGATTCCTTTTCCTCATCTCCAGAAATCACCATTTATTCTAGACTAGAGAAACTCTGTCTCTTCCAATTTTTCTCAAATATTATCCCTGTTTCCTTTGGACTTGGAAACATTTTAGAAACAGGATTGAGGACAGGAATGATCTGAAGTGTCTGAAAATTCTTCTGCAAACAGAATCACCTTGTTTAAGCAAGGGACAGAGAGGTGGAAATAGAGAAATAAATTAAGGTCTCAAAAATCTATCCTGTCATGCAATGCTGGGATGTTAGGGGGAGAAATGATGCTAACTCCACTTAACCATAGAGCCAATATTCAGGACTTAGTAACACACAAAGTTAGCCCTTAATTATATATAATAGTTAGTATATAGGAAAAAACAAACAAACATATATATATATATATATATATATATATCTATATCAACCGTCAATTATTTGAATGGATTATACATTAAAAAAACATGTTTTTCTGTAGTTTTTGTCATAACCATTTATTTCTACTTTAAAAACAATATTTATTTTTAAGTAGAAAAGAGAGTTGTAGCCTCGTTTGCAGACTACCTGGGAACAAATCTTAGTTCTGCCATTTTCTATCTGGGTGACCCTGAGCCTTCGTGACCCAATTCTGCCATCTATAAAATGGCAACAACAGCAATCACTTCTTCATTGGCATATTATAAGGTAAACACGTTAAGAAATAGAAACTGCTTAGAAAGACATATAGTATGCAGTAGATGTATTAATTTTTATTTTTTATCGAAGGGATATTATATCTAAGTTAAGGCAAGAAAGTTCTATATGTTATAAATAACATGAAGCAGAAATATTTTAACTCAACCCCTCATACTTTATTTCCAAATGTGAGAGTAGAAATGTACTTTAAACATAAATCCTTTATTTTGATGAAAAATAGTGTTTAATATTCATTCCTAAAAGTCATGCTATTCATTTTATACCCTCATATATCAGATTCTTCTCATAAACAGTAATTAATGAAAACATTCATTAATTTTCATTAATTATGAGGGAGAAGTAATATAATAAATTTGTCTTACGGGAAAACTGGTAAATATAATGAAATGTAACTTGAGTAAAATTAATACATAATCATTTCTGAACAATCAGGACTTATACTATCTTTTTTATCAGTAATACACCATAGTATATTTTTTCTTTAATTTCCCAAACCTCCCCAATGAGTTAACCAGATGACCTTCTAATGCAAAGTCCGACATAGGAATATTGTTCAGTCACATTCAACACAGGGGAAAAACTACATTATGAACAAAACACTGTTGATATGTTGATATTTTACTGTTTATATGTAAAAAACAAACAAACAAAAAAAAAACCCACCAGTGTGCTAAGTAGTGTCAGTTTATTTTGACTGAAAACATCATAATAGAAAAGAACACATTTGGAGACTCCAGGAGAGAGCAGTCAGATAATGGCATGACCTCCACAATATCATCTGTTGCATATTCTGCATAGATTTATATATTTTTGTGTAAACATTTATTGTTGTTTTCTGTTCAATGAATTAAATCATCACTCTTATTATTAAAACTCACTTTTCCTAGGTCCCAGAAAAACCCCAAATGGTATAGTTTGTATTTCTGGCCATTTTTTGACCAGGCTATCTGTTAATGACTCAATTTATTGAGCAACCTACCATGTGTTTGATATTAGGTTTTTACAAAAGTAATTGTGGTTTAAAAGGTTAAAAATAATTGCAAAAATCGCAATTACTTTTGCACCAACCTAATAATATTTTAGGCACTGGTGTTTCAATGTAAGCAACACAGACTAAATTCCTGCTTTCATGGTATTTGGACTCTAGTGAGAAGAGATAGATATTGTGTTTCTTCAAATATAAGACCTAGCCGCACAATCAACTCTAATGTGTCTTTTGGAGCAAAAATTAATATAAGACCCTGTATTATATTATATTATATTATATTATATTATATTATATTATTATATTATACCTGGTATAATATAATAATATAATATAATATAATATAATATAATATAATATAATATAATATAATATAATATAATAGTAAAATAAGACCGGGTCTTATATTAATTTTTGCTCCAAAAGACGCATTAGAGCTGATTGTCCGGCTAGGTCATATTTTGGGGGAAACACGGTAGTAAACAAATGAATACATAACATGTCAGGTAGGAATAATACATGTTACAATGAAAAATAAAGCAGGATTTTGAGGATAGAAAGTGACTCTAAAGTGTGTTGCTATTTCAAAAATGATGGTCAAAGAAGGGCACTCTGATTAGGGGATATTTTAGTAGAGATCATAATGAAGAAAGGGAAAAAGTCACGTATCTATGTTTGGGAAGAGGCCTGAGAACAAGTACAAAATTTATGAGGCGGGAGAACACTTGGCCTTTTTATAATCCTCGAGAGTTCCATTGGGGCTGAAGCAGAGTAAATGAGGGGGCAAATAATAAGAGATTGGGTCAGAGAGAAACCGGATCATGACAGGTCTGGTAGGCCGTAGTGAAGACTTTGGATCTTACTTTACATGAGGTAGGAAACCATTCAAGTGTTTTGGGAAAAGAATGACAAAATCTGACTTCCTTTTAAAACTATTACTCTGACTTCTGTGTAGATATAGGAAACACTGGATATGATAGAAGAAAGAAGTCATGGTTTCTATAGGTGAGAGATATAGTTTAACCTGGAGTGGTAAAAGATGAGAGAGTAAGCATTGGTGGAATTTTGGACGCATTTTGAATGTGAGTCAGCAGGATTTGTTAATGGTTTATACATTGGATATCAAAAAAAAAAAAAATCAATCTCAGAGATTATTTCTAATTCTAACATTCTCTATTTTCTATTTTTATATTTTGTTATGTTTCTGATGTTTCAAATAAGTAGATATCATGATATAGAGATTAATGAAGTCTTACATATTTGTTGGTTTGGTTTGATTTTGTTAGTAGTATTGAGTCAGAGAGACTAAATGTGAGATGGCAGATAATATCAGTTTTACTAGGGCTGGTATTCAATAATACAAAGAATACTCATTTCTGGTAATCTACTTTTTTCTCCCAGATAACTGAAAACCACACAGCTAAAGCTAGATTTAACTTATATTTTGATGTGGATTCATATAGGTCAATAATTATGGAACAGAATTCCTAAGGTTCCTAAGTGCATAATGAAAGGAATAAGTGGGCAAAAAAAAAAAAAAAAAGAAAAGAAAAAGAAAAAGAAAAAAGCTCCAAGATATAGCTGATGAATTTAGAATGTAAAATTATAGTGTGATTATATATTTAAGGGATCAACTTATGGTATGATAATATTTTTAATACGGACTGATATCAATGTGTTTCCCTAATGGAAATAAATTTTAGGAGGGATCTCTTATCTACCATATGCATATTTTACGCAATTTTTTTGATGACCTAAAAATAAAATTATTGTTTCAGTTATCTATTTCTGCACAGTAAACCAGTGCAAAACTTGCAACCTAAAACAATAATTTCTTATTGTTGTTTATGATTCTGTAGGTTGACTGAGCATATCTGGATAGTTCTTATTTGAGGTTTTGCAAGTGGGTACAGTAAGATGTAGCATGAGAATGCAGTTATCTGAAAGATCAAGTGGGACAGACATCCAAGATGACATTTTATGGACTAGCTTGAGTTTTCTCACATTGTGGTGGTTTTAGAGTAGTTAGACTTGTTACATGACAGCTGGCTTCCCCCACAGTGAATGTTCTAAGAGAAGAAGAAGTGGAAGCCACCAGGCCAGTAAGGACTAGACACAGAAACAGGCAGCTTCCCCGCCACATCCTTCTATGTTGGCTAAGCAACTACATAGTGTGTGGATGGTCCCCAAGACTACCCCTACATCCTGAGATTTGTTAGAAAGACTCAAAGAATTCTGCACTCACAGTCTTCTCCCAGCAAAATATGTGATGTTTCTACCTAGTGAAGCCCATTGGAAATTCAGCACCCAAAGATTTTATTGGGGGCTGTTCACATAGGAACCCTGAGCCTAGAGTACACAGAAATTCCAAACTCTTAGGAAGAAATCTGATGTTCATCATACAAAATGCTGTTTGTGCAAATAGTTTAGACACAACTGGCTATTTATCATTTATGGAATGTTTGATATGAGTGTGGGACACTGTTTACCAGTCGAGTTCTCTGAGTCCATCCAATGGCCATCCCTGCAAGCAGACCTTTCTAAGGATACTATATTCGTTTTCTAGGGCTGCTATAACAAAATATCACAGACAAGGTGGCTTAAATAACAAAAATACATTTTTTCACAGTTCTGAAGGCTAGAAGTCCAAAATCAAGGTGCTGGCAGGGTTGGTTCCTGGTGAAACTCTCTTCTTGGCTTGTGGATGGCCCTCTTTTTGCTATGCTTTCACATGGCATTTTCTCTGTTAGTTTCTTTCTATTCTTATGAAGACACTAGTCATATTGAATTAGGGCCTACCCTAACAACCTCGTGTTAACTTAATCACTTCTTTGAATATCTTATCTCCAAATATGGTTACATTCAGAGGTACTGGCCATTGGACCTTCAACATATGAATTCTGGCAGGACATAATTCAGCCCATAAAAGATAGACTCAAGACTGCTATGTTACCTCTTTTCTGTACATGGGGTCAACCTTGACTCAAGGGAAGGTAAAATAAACTGCATTTCTTGATGGAAAATGACAAAGATTTTCAGCAATCTTTAATATACCATATTGATATATGATATTCTTTTATTAATACAGTTTTCAATGCTATTAAATTCTCAGTCAAGTCTGAGGAGTTTGGGTTAGAGGAAATGTAGACAAAAACAAGAGATTCTGTGAAATGTTTATACATATCCATCATTGTACTCATTTGGGTATTTTTTTTTTCAATGCTCTTTTAATTTCCATTAAATTTGGGAACTTCACTTAAATGTCATTGTATTTTAATTAACTTACAATCCTTAAAATCTTGTGGTTGAGAGTATTGAGTAATTATGTCTTTAAAAAATATTTTACTAAACTCTTGATCATAAACTCTGAGAGTAAAATTTAAATTGAAATAACAACTACCAAACAATACACTCTATATTATGTTTGTAGTGTTATTTTATGTTAATTGGTTTTCTTTCTGGTTCTATCAAGATAAATTCTGAATGAATATTGTATCTATTTGAATTTTATAGACAGCATTACTGATGTGTGATGAATGCTCATGTAAAAAGATAAATGATAATTTTATATCCTGGTAAAACAAATAAAATAATTTTACATAAATTAAAGCCAAAACAAATTTTGTTTAATTGTTTTAAAAGATATGCAATATTTTTCAGACATAGTAGGCCTCAGGGAAAAGGATTTTAATGAAAAAATAAGCAAATGTTTTCATGTTGCCTACTAGCTTCTCATCACTATCCAAATCCTTCTTACACGCTGCCCAAATGATTTCAGGAAGGCATATACAAGATATAGAACTTGTCAACATGAATACTTCTAAAAATGATGGCATACCTCCTCCCACCCTATCCCTAGCTTGCACATTCATTTTCTTCAATAAATTTAAATCTCAATATCTTCATTTTTGCAAAGGTTGATACCTTAGATTGCTCTTAACTTTTATGAGTTCTCCAAGTGTACTGATATAAAACATTTTTTTGGAAGAAGGGCTTATTTTAGCATGCTTTCAGAGCATTGAGACATACTGTTTGCTTACTCTAATCAAAATCCCTTTTACTTATTTAGTGGTCAAGATTTACTGAGCATCTATTAAAAAATGACCTCAGAAAATTGAATTCAGAAATCCATTTTCTATATCATGGAGTTAAACATAGCCCTCAAAAACTATAATATACATAGATTTGGAATGTATTCTATAATGGCAAAAGTGAAGATTTTGTAAGAAAAGCTTGAATTTACAATACAGAATGTGCGGGGATGGATTTCAGGTACAAAAGATAATTCTGGATTTATTTGTACATAAAAGACAGGATATTGAAGTACTGCTGGAAAAATCCTAAAGCCAATGAAATCCTTGAAAATTTGGGAAATAAAAACTAATTTATATATTTCTTGAAAGAAAATGGATTTCATTATGACTTCAACCTTGGTTTGGGAACTCAGTTCAAAGTGTATCAGCATCACTGAAACATTAGTTCTGTCTGCCAGCAAGATGCCAGGACAATTTTATTTGGAAACAGTTGAAGTCAACATGTGTACAGTTGGCTGGTGCACTGTTCCTCAATACTTGTTGGTCCCAAATATCTAGGAAATAATAGCAGAAGTGGCCACCATTGCTATGCACACCAATAGCAACATGATCTCTTTTAACATCTAACACAGATACCAAACATTGGATTTCACTTGGGATTACTAATTTTAAGATAATAGCATCATTTTCAATGATAATTTAAGCAATGATCTCATGTATATCACCGCCACTCTTTATTTCTTAGCTCAGTATTGACATTTAATATACACTCATTCTTTTTTTTTTAATATAACCTCAAGCATGACTTTTTTTTAATGTAACCTCAAGCATGAGTTTACCTATAAGTGTGAAGTATACTGTGACATATTTATTATAAATTAATAAGAAATAAGAAGTTAGCAATCAACGTAAAATTAAAAGACAATGATTCGTTATCAACATGCACATTTGAGATTGACCATGGATGTGAGAAGCTATCAAAAGTAGTGCCAGCATGAGTTTAATTTATCTGGTAGAGAATTCTGTCTCTTCTATCTTGGAATTGTCTACTTAAATAACAAATTGCTTTTAGAAGTTGAATCATATAAATATGCACTTTCAATTGTAAAGTAAAATGTGCATGGTATTAAGTACAATTAATTCTACCCTAGATCAACTAGTTTAGAAATGGTTGTATTTTCCTTGGGAACTACATAAGGTTAAAGACTATTAGACCTAGTGCATCCATTGTTTTAACTATACAATATGGAGGTATTAAATGGCCATGTTGACAGATGCAATAAAATGTGTAAAATATGCAAATAATCCTGTTGTGAAGTTTTTACACCATACATTTAACCTTTCTTCACTGAAGTTTTTCATATACACATAAATAACTGGGTAGAGATTCTATTATTTATAATAATTCTGCTGGGTAAAATTGCATATTGATGACACATTAAAAATTGACTAATAATTATGAAAATTAGAAAATTCTATTTACTCTTGCCTATAACAAAGATATTATTAATAGTGTAGGGAAATTTATGAGCCTCACTTTAAAATTCATTCCAAAAGAGAAAAATAAATGTGCAATGTGTTTTTGCAGAAACTTTTGTCCTCTTCGATAGTGGCTGGTCCATAGCACAGAAAATTAAAGGTAAACAGTTGCCAAACGGATATACCAGACTTGAAGGTAGTGAGTCATTCTGAACAATTAACAGACAATTATTGATGTCCTATGATGTGTAAAACCTATGTAAAGGTACTAGAGTGGAAATATTTTAGTCTGATTATAGAAAGCTACAGAACATTATAGTGTTGGTTGTATTTGAACTTGCCCTGGAAAAGTAGCCTAATAACATTAATTGTGAAGATAGATATAATTTAAATATTCTGAGTAACTTAATATCAGATTTTCAACTAAGGAAATTCTGTTTCTTTTAAGGTTTTGCATTATATTATCAGCAGTCAGCCTATATCTGTACATGGACATGTCCTTTTTCTCAAATAATCTCTTTTACTCTAACAAATCTGATGGAAAACCCTTATGTCAGAAGATGTGACAGACACTGAAGATGTTAACTAACCCTGTTATATTAGAATTTGATTGCATATATTTCTCGTTAAGAATAAAGTTTCATTTAAAGTACTTAGTCCCTGCTTAACAAGAAAGACTTTTGCTGCAGTATTTGAGACTCAAATTTTTTAAAAAGTTGAGCAGAATTGTCCAAGAATAATTAAGGGTAGAGGAATTAAGCTCACTTTTCTCCCCTCAGAGTTATTGCCAGGGAATAGAACCTTTGGCAACAGAACCAGTAGAAAAATGGAGACAGGCCAGTTATATCACGTTAAGGAGAATTTGGTCATAATTTCTGGTACTAATGACCAAATTTCTGGTACTTTTTCTGGAATAAAGCTGACATTGGTCTATCCTTGTTAACATCACTGTTTCCTTCTTTCTTGCTCTTTCCCGTGGGACTTAGTCACTTGGTGATATTAGTTCTACTACTGTAATTTCTCACTATTTTTGTGTACTTTCTTGAAGGTAGTGAGTCATTCTGAACAATTAACAGACAATTATTGATGTCCTATGATGTGTAAAACCTATGTAAAGGTACTAGAGTGGAAATATTTTAGTCTGATTATAGAAAGCTACAGAACATTATAGTGTTGGTTGTATTTGAACTTGCCCTGGAAAAGTACAAAGTATTTCAAAAGTGCAAAACTGGGTTTGAAGAAATGAAAGTGTCATGAGATCAAGTCAAGTGAGAAATCAGAGCCCAGGTCTCAAGCTAGGCCAAGAAGGTCTAGAAATTATACATAGTCAGTCATCTGTTGCCCACGTGATAAGAAGGAAGTCATTTGGTGTGCAGGATATCATTTGCTTTATAAAGAACCTAGAATACCTTCTATAGGAAGTGAGGTCCTGGAAGCAAGCCAGAGTTGTGTCTTCGTCTGTTAGGACTGTTATAACAAAATACCATAAACTAGGAAGCTTATATACAATAGGAATTTATTTCTCACCATTCCAGAGGCTGGAAAGTCCAAGATCAAAGCACTAGCACATTCAGTGTCTAGTAAAGGCCCACTTCCTAGAAAGCCATCTTTTTTACTTTTTATCATAATCTCATATGGCAGAAGGGACAAGGGAGCTTTCTGGGGCCACTTTTATGAGGGCACTAATCCCATTCATGAGGGCCCTGGGCTCATGACCTAATAACCACCCAAAGGTTCCACCTCCTAATTCAATCACCTTGACACGTTATGGTTTCAACATATGAAGTTTGTGGGGTCACAAATATTCAGACAATAGCAAGTTAAATAAATAGTAATATACAAAATAAAGAAAAATTTATAATTTTCCTTGAGCTTGATTTCCACAGAACAAGTTCCGAACTTAATTTGAAATTAGTCAATTTGTAGAATATCAGATGGTACTAATCAAATACAAAGCATAAGAAATATGAAGAATTGTCGTATTTCATCCACTATTATTGATTGCCCACATCTACACATACCCAAAATGGGATAAAAATTTCCTATAACATAGTAAAATAATAGTTTACAGGTGATCTAAGCTATCATGAACATATACTGAAAGATCTGTGCATTTATATTTATCTAATTGTTATATCTTAAAAAGTTGTAGTTAATGTATCAGATTCATATTGCCACTATAGAAGATTTACCACATACTCAATGGCTTAAAACAATTCACATTTAATATAGTTCTGGAAGTCAGAAGTCAGAATTGGGTATCCCTGGACTAAAATCAAAGTGTTGGCAGAGCTGAGTCCTTTCTGGAGTCTCTAGGGAATGATCCATTTACCTTTTTGAGCTTCTAGAGGTTACCTTCATTCTTTGGCTCATTGCTTCATTCCGTTTTCAAAACCAGCAATGGCCTGTCAACTCTTTCTCATGCTGCATCACTCTGATTCTGAATCTTTTGCTTCTCTCTGTGACTTTTAAAGACCCGTATGCTTTCACTGGGTCTACCAAATAGTCCAAGAAAATCTCCTTATCTTAAAGGCAAGTGATTAGCTACCTTAATTTCATCTGCAGCCTTAATTTCCCTTTTCCAGGGACATAGTGGAGGAAGGGTGAGGCATTATCCCCCCTTCACAATTACTAACATCATATATAGGAAGATGTGACAATTAAGTTTGCAAACTTGTTGCAATGATGTTGCAAATCTTTTTTTATATCAGAGGGATTATTCATTATGAATTTGTACCAACTGGACAAATAGTTAACGAAGTTTGCTATTTGGAAGTGCTGAAAAGGCTGTGTGAAAAAGTTAGAAGACTCTAACTTTTCACCAATTCATCGCTCTTGCATCATGACAATGTACCAGCTCACTCGGCACTGTCTGTGAGGGAGTTTTCAGCCATTAAACAAATCACTGCATTGAAACACCCTCCCTACTCACCTGATCTAGCCCCAATGACTTCTTTCTTTACCTGAAAATAAAGGAAATATTGAAAGGAAGACATTTTGATGACATTCAGGACATCAAGGGTAATACGGAGACCCTTCAGATAGCCATTCCAGAAAAAGACTTCCAAAGTTGCTTTGAAGGGTGGACTAGATGCTGGCATCAGTAGTTCCCAAAGTACTTCCCAAGGGGAGTACTTTGAAGGTGACCATAGTGATATTCAGCAAGGAAACATGTAGCACTTTTTCTATGAGTTCGCAAACTTAATTGTCCAACCTTATAAATAACACTGCAATGAACATAGGGATATACATATATATATATATATATATATATATATATATATATATATATATATATCCTTTAGATTTATTTTTTGTTTGTTTGTTTGTTTTCAGATAAATGCCCAGAAGTGGGATTACTAGCTCATATGGTAGTTCACTATGTTTAATTTTTTGAGGAACTTCCGTACTGTTTTCCATAGTGGCGGCACAAATTTACATTCCCACTAGCAATGCACCAGGGTTCCTTTTTCTCAATATCCCTGCCAACAGTTGTTAGGCCCTACCTTTTTGATAATAGCCATTCTAACAGGTGTGAGGTGATACGTCATTATTGTTTTGATTTGTATTTCCCTGATGATTAATGTTGTTGAACATCTTTTTGTATGTCTATTTGCCATCTGTATGTTCTATGGGGGGAAAAAAAGTCCATTTTAATTTAATCTATCTGTTTTCAGTAAGATACTCCCTTCCTCACTTTTTTCTTTTCCTTCCTTCCTTCCTTCCTTCCTTCCTTCCTTCCTTCCTTCCTTCCTTCCTTCCTTCCTTCCTTCCTTCCTTAATTCATCTCATTTTCCTTTTGAACAGAGTAAATTCCTAGCTTCTGCTAGTGATGTAAGGAAAAGTTGCCTGGCTGCATGAAATACTTTAAACCAGTCCTCTTATTGTCCGCTTCATCTTGACTCCCACACTTTTACCAGGTACATAGCTTTTCTATGGTCCAACAGTAAAAGTAGAGTTCTTTCAGCATGGGAAAGCACACTATTGGCTCTGGTTTTGCTTTCTAATTTCCTTTCCCAGCTGCTGTCTACTTTCAATATGCTTCAATTTTATAATGTATTCATCTTAAAATGTACCCTTTTTTTCTATTTTCTGTTAAAAAACCAAGTGTGTATGTTTATATAGTTATATAAGTATGTAGAGAGTTTTTATGATTATTATTTACAGAATTTTGAAGAATAATTCTGTGTTAAAACCAAGCTGAATACTTTATATATAATTATAAAATGTAACAAACCATATATATTCAATTTTATATAAACATTGGCAAAGATAAGAATCGATATCTACTCAGTTTGACAGGACCAGACAGTAGTCAGCATTAAGAATTGTGTTTTAACTTTATTCTTTTCCATCACATATACTGTATTCATTAATTGTTTAACAAGAGAGCTAGTTAAAGAATTTGAAATCATCTCTTCTTTGAAATATGTCTTAATAAAGCATTGTCTATTAGGAAAGCTTCAGAACTTCAGGAATAATCATTTCTAGATTATGGTATATATGCTGGAACTAACTGGTTTTAACTCTACTTAATTTAGTGCATGCAAAGATTTGATGAAAACTTCAGTGAAGTTCTGCAAAAATTGATGCAGAGACTCAAATATGTGTATAAAAAGATGCACATGTTCAAAATTGTAAGAAATGAGTATAAAGTACACATATAACAAAGTGAGACAAATTTCCATAAACAAAGTGGTTTAATATCATTATTTGCTGTCTTATAATTTAGTTTTAAAGCTTTAGTCACAAATACAGAATGAAATTTATTAATATACACAAAATTCTGTTTTTTAATGTATTCATGTTGTATAATTAGGTTATTAACTATATAATTTAATACATTTTTATGTGGTAAAAACAGTTTAACTGTTAGCAGCTGCCTCTAAAATGTTTCGCACTTATTCAGATTTAAATTACCTGTTGACTTGAATAAGTAATTATAATTTTGTCCTAACACTATGTAACATATGGTGTTTACATTCTTCTCAAGAGCTCCTTGAGGGAAAGAAATATATATATGTATATATAAATATATATATTTATAGATAATAAAGAAAACATAAACCTCAATTATATATATATAATTGAGGTTTATGTTTTCTTTATTATCACAGAATGCATTGTAAGCTATGTATATCTTTTTCTGAATAACAAAGCATTATTTTACATCTATGTTTATATTTTAGACTTCAGTATATGAGGCAGATAACCCAGTATTTTTTAATTAAAAATTATAGGACATAGGTGGTGACAGAAGGAGATTTGACTTTGGGTGGTGAACACACAATGCAATATACAGATGATATATTATATAGTTGTACACTTATAACCTATATAATTTGAATAACCAGTGTTACCCCAATAAATTTTATTTTTAAAAGTATAAGACATAAAATTTGTTTTAAGGCAACATTAAAAGTTATCACCCTATTCAAAATTCCAGAAGTTATCTGTTTAGTATGTCGCTCCTGCTAAACTACAAAGCTCCTCTAAACCCATGATTTATCTAAAAAGAAACTGGAATACACGTTTTAGTTTTTTGAGTACTTCTATGGCCTAGATAGATTTTAAGGTGTTTTACATATATTTTTTCAGAAAAAAATAAAAGAAAATCCCTCCATAAATAAGGCTAAGTGTTTTAAAGCTCATTTTTCCATAAGAAGAAGTTGAGACTAGAGTCTTTAATATTCCAATATATCTCTAATAATTGATAGAGCAAGGCTGATTTTAAAACCCATGCTTTAAAGTACTCTGTTATACTACAGATTGTACCTTGTATTATACACAATTATTTGACAAATTCGGTCACCTATGTTAAATGGATGAAGACAGGGACTAGATCAGCATACCTTTTATAACCCCTCAAAGAATGTCTTGACTAGATAATTGAATATCATAGAAGAGCCTATCATCATGATTTCTCTTAACATAAACAATTATCACAAACACTTTTAATAAATCTAATAGCATATAGTTCTTTTTCACTTGCAATGTACTCCTCTGTTCCTGTGGAATAATTCATCATGCATTTTTATCTTCATATTTAAAAATCACATTGTCTTCTGAGTTTATCTATAAGACAATCTAGATTGCTTCTAGGAGGTTCAGATAAATGTGGGCCTAAAGAAATGTATTAATCTACATTTGGATCAGCATAAGTCATACTTATAATTAAAAATATATATGTATATATATGTATATATGTATATATATATATATACATATATATACATAGACATAGACATAGACATAGACATAGACATAGACATATATATATATATATATATATATATATACATATATATATATATATATATATATATATATATATATATATGTATATATATGATACTCAAAGTTCTAGTGAGTCATTTTTTTTTTTTACATTGGGGCAGTTTTCCGAACAAGTAGTGACATTACCAGTATGTAAATATATACTGTACTCTCCTGGTTCACAATCCTCCTCCCATTAATCTTTTCTCTTCTTTAGGTACACTTACTCACTGACTGATCGCATTCCATCTAAGGTCTGATGCCTCCCAAATGTTTTTCTAATCCCAGACATCTCTGAGTTTAAGATTCATGTACACAAACGCCTAATCAATATCCCCACTTGGATATTTAATAGGAATCTCAAAACTGACAAAACCATTTAAAGTATTTTATTCTTATACCATATTACTCACGTCACCGACTAAATCTATTATTCTCTGAGTCTACAAATCTCATTCACAATTTCAATAAATGGTTTTGTTGATTCCTTCATTGCTCAGGAAAAAAAAAAAAAAAGAATAGAATGGAATTTCTCCTTGATTCTCCTCATTCCTTCTCCCACTCATTCTATCCATCAGCAAGTAAGCTCTACCTTTGAAGATGTATAAACATATTCCAAATATGTCCATTTATTCTACTACTAACATTTATTCTACTTAATATGACAATTAAGTTTGCAAACTCATCCAAGAAAAAGTGCTACATACCTCAATGCTGAATATCACTACAGTCACCTTTGAAGTACTCCCCGTTGGAAGTTATGCACCCACATCAGTGCCTAATTTACCCTTCAGAGCAATTTTGGAACTCTTTTTCTGGAATGGCCATGAGAGCTGTCGTTGTATTACCCTTGATATCCTGAATGTCATCAAAATGTCTTCCTTTCAATATTTCCTTTTTCTTCGGGTAAAGAAAGAAGTCATTGGGGGCCAGATCAGGTGAGTAGGGAGGGTGCTCCAATAGTTATTTGTTTACTGGCTAAAAACTCCCTCACAGACAGTGCCCTATGTGCTGGTGCATTGTTGTGATGCAAGAGCCATGAATCGTTGGCAAAAAGTTCAAGTCATTTCCGTCTAACTTTTTCAGGCATCATTTTCAGCACTTCCAAATAGTAAACTTGGTTAACTGTTTGTCCAGTTTTACAAATTCATAATGAATAATCCCTGTGATATCAAGAAAGATTAGTAACATCATTGCAACAAGTTCACAAACTTAATTGTCAGCCCCAGATACTACCATCATTATCATCTCTCACCTAGACTATTTTAATGGTTTCTGTCTGGTCTTCCTGGTTCCACTCTTATCTTCTGTATAATCCATTTTCTACATGGAAGCCAGAGTATTCCTTATAAAAGATGAATTGTATTTTGTTGTTTCCCTGCTTAAAACTCCCATGGTGTTCCATCAAACACAATGTGAAAGTGAAACTACTTGCCATGGGCTGTAAACCTTTCATGTTCTAGCCCCTGTAGCTCTTCGGATCTCATCTCTTCTCTCGCATGCCTTTGGCCATGCTGACCTTCATGTTGTTTCTCAAATATACCAAGTTCTATCCTTCCTCAGGACAGTTGTACTAACTTTGTTGTTCCCATTTTCTTTTGTCCAGATTACCATATTGCTCATTCTTCACTGCACTTAAGAATCTGTATCTATGTTAGTTCATCAGGATAGCTTTCCCTATCTCCCTGGCTAAAATAGCTGTCATATTCCAGCTCCTTTTCCTGCTTTATTTTTCTTCATGGCATTTATTATTTGTTACAACACACAACCCTTCTCACCTGACATGATATTGTATATGAGTGTTTAAAATCACTTTTGCTCAGTGGAATAGAAACTCAGCATGGGAAAGGACTTATTTACTATTGTTTGCCCAGTTCATGCAACAGTGACTGACACAGAATAGCTATTTAATAAATATTTGCTAAATAAAAAAATTATTGTTATTTAATGTGTATTTAATACATATGTTTCTATGTATATAATAGCTCATATACCTAAGTGTATGTGTGTGTGTGTGTGTGTGTGTATGTGTGATATGCAGAGAGGTAACAATTTATTTTCATTGTATGTGTTAATAGAAATCATGATAATATGCTTCTTTATAATACTGAGTTATCTAGTCATAAAAGGTTCTCTGATCTAGTCCCTGTCCTCATCCAATTAATACAGGTGACATTGAATTAGCCAGACAATTGTGTATAGTTCAAGATATAATCTGTAGTGCTAAAAAAAGAAAGTTGAGTGTTTTCATTTGATGTAATCCATATTGGAGAGGATATTGAACACTCTCCTTTGTATGCCCTTTCTTTTTCTTAACTGCAACTAATCCTTTTCTGAGTTGAAACCTTGGTAGCATTTTTGACACCTTGTTTTAGTTAGAAATTGCATGCAGTTGCAAAAACAAAACGAAACAACGAAACCCCAGAAATCATAAAATAATAGTAACTTAAACTGTATTGTATTTGTTCACACACATAAAATATTTCTAGAAGTAGCGGTCCAAAAGGGGTAGCAAGTGTTACTTCTGGAAGTTGTCTGGGATCCCGACTCCTATTTATCATGCTGTTCTGCTTTTCTCATCTCCCGTTTCTCTGTTAAAGGCTACCTTGCAGTCTAGTGAGGTTCTTGTTTTCACAGCAGTGTTCCAACTAGTAGGAGGGAGGAAATGGAGAAAACAAAGATGCTTGCTAGTTGAGTCGGTTTCATATGAGGAGCCATTCCGGAAACACCACACAACACCTGCTTATGTGTCATTGGCCTAACCTCACTGCAAAGAAAGTGGGAAAATGTAATCTTTTAATTAGATACATTGCTCTTCCAAATAATGTTGGGTTGTGTTACCAGGAAAAAGGTGGAGTACATATTGGTTGACACATAACAGTTGATTTCAAATGCATCTCTGAGTTTGTTGTAGAACTTACTCTACTGCTGTGTTTCCTCGAAAATAATACCTAGCCAGACAATCAGCTCTAATGTGTCTTTTGGAGCAAAAATTAATATAAGACCTGGCCTTATTTTAAAATAATATAAGACCGGGTCTTTATAATATAATAATATAATACAATACAATACAATACAATACAATACAATACAATACAATACAATGCAGTACAATATAATATAAGTATAGTAATATATAATATAATATAATATAATATAATATAATATAATATAATATAATATAATATAATATAATATAATAATATAATAATATAATAATATAATAATATAATAATGTAATATAATACCAGGTCTTATATAAGATGGGGTTTTATATTATTTTTTGCTCCAAAAGACACATTAGAGCTGATTGTCCGGCTAGGTCTTATTTTTGGGGAAACATGGTGTTACTATACAATAGTTATTGGCATATGTTTATTTTTCCATATCTTCTTCACTAACTCCACCCCCATGTATCACGCTATTGTGCTCTCTATGTAATTTACCATCCCATCTAGCACTATATTTTGCATAACAGTCAATAAATACTTGTATGTTTCGATTCAAATGACTCAAACATATTAGCTTGATTTCATTAGCACCTTATTCTGGCAGATGCTAAATAGCTGGAGAAGCCTGTCTCCTGTGTTGTCGGCACTTCCACAGAAATCTTAAAAACAAAAAAAATGAACACATTCTGTTTAGTACTGTATTCTCACATATATGGCCAAATCACCTACTTAAATTAGAAAGAAAACCCACTTGATGGAGCAACAGACTTTGACAGAGGTCTATTGGCAATGCAAACACTGTTAACTGTGATTTGTATTCAATAAAATAAACAAAATATTGAACCCTGAAGTATTTTGTGAACAAAAGAGCTGTTAATTACCTTAATGGAAATTTAAAGAAAAATCAACAATACTTACTCATTTGGTTAAATTACATACTTACGTTGCTAAAATATATTTCCTATTTTCTCAGAATATGTTTTCATTTTACCTAAAAAACAAGTTTTTAAAAATACATAACAAAATATTTAACATCAAATTGTTTACTTTCTGTCCAAATGCCAGATACCATCTCTATGATTTCTATAACTTTGCAATGATTTCTTAACATAGCACTTGTTTCTATATTCAACACTTATATACAGAAATACAAGCAACTTTTCAATATTTTTAGGGATGATTCCTGAAGAATAGCACATGTCAAAATAATCAATTCAAGATTTTTAATTGAAATTAGCTACTATGTTTTTTTCAGTGTCTAATTGTCTGAGCAATCTGTAGATTTGTTTTATAGTATTATGTAGTATGTCCATTTATTACTGACAACATCATGTCATGTGCCAAATAGACTCTATTTTAAATTTTAAGGTACTTATAATGTACACAAATGAATATTTTGTATGATTTTCCTACAACAATTGAAAATATATGAAAATTATGTTCTCAGTTCTCATGTCAGATTTTTAACTGCTAGAGGACAAGAACCACATGTATTTTGTATCCTCTGAGATACCTAGCAAAGTGTCTTGCGTATTTTAGATTTTTATTAAGTACTTATTGAGTGGAAGTAATTCTTAAATTTCATTAAGTACTTCTTGAAAGTATAGCAGAACATTAAGTTCAAATGATGAAGTAAGGAACACAGAGGGTGCTTATATGCATTTGTTCCACTGATATTCATATATTATTAAACTAAAACTGAATTTATGAAGACTCAGATTTAAACCCAGATTAAATTTTAAGTAATTTTGAGTAACCTTTGTTCCACTCTAATAATTAATAATAATAATAATAATAATAATAATAATATTAATTTTAATTTATAAAAAGATTTACCATGGTTTCCTATTATTCTGCCCCACTTTTAAAGTGGGATTGGGTAAGAGGTAATAAAGCTCTTCTTCTAGGTGATACTCCAGAATCTGGGTAACTTGAGCCATGGAACCAAGGGAGCAGAAAAGTGCCAGATTAAAGTAGGCAAAGCATCCACATTGAGTTGCTAATTGGGCAACTAGTGGCAAGGAGTACTACAGGTACAAAGGCAAGAGACCCGCTGTTGTACTTCTCATTCGGTTTTACCAGTGGCGAGCTGAGCCAGGGAGAGCATTAAAGAGGCTACGGAATTTTTCCTTTGAAATCTTGTTATCTCCTTCCGCATTTAAATATGGTTTAAAATGTAAAGTAGGCAAAACTCTAAGTAGGAAAGAGGACTACTGAGCTGTAAGATAGCTCCTGTTTTTTACATCAAGAACCAGCCCCTTTTCCTCCCAACAAGAGAAAAAGAACTGAATTATATTTTTGTAGTCAACATAATAAAAAGGTGAAAGGAAAAACAATTATAGTGCTTTTTACCTTTGGTGTATTAATGAGGAAGTTACTTAGTACTTTAAAACATATTGATTACAAAATTCAAAACTTAAAAGTTTTATTTTAATGAAAAAAGTAAAATGATTACCATCTATAGGCAAATATTGAAATGCACTGATAAGTGATAATTTCTCTAAATTCCAAATATATTGAATTCCAGAAATACAATCTAGATAGCAATGATGAAATCTGCTATGCATCCCATACTTAATTTTACTATTCTAAAACAATTTTAACTTTATAAGGATGCTCTAGGGGATGACACATATCCTTTTCCTGTACCCATCTAAGCTGTTGACTGAAATCCCTGTAACAGACAAATTAACGAAAGAAATGTATACACATTTATTTAATATAAGTTTTACATGACACAGGAGCCTTCAATAGGAAATGAATACACAAAGAAATAGTTAAAGCTGTTTTTATGCTATGTTTGATGAGTGGAAAATCATGGAAAAATATGACAGGACATAGAGTCTGAGCTAAGTGTAGTAAACTTAGGGAAACTTAACAAGTTCTGTTCAGATTCCTCTGTGTGACTTTTCTTCAAAGATAAGGACGCTCCTTTCCTCAAGGTATAAGAAGGGCACCTCTCACAGGAGGTTTTATCACCTACTTCAAGGGAAGGTCAGAAAGTCCTTCCTGCATGCACCATTTTCAAATTCCTTCAATTTGGAATATGTAATATGGCATGATGCCATGTTTTGGAGAGTTGAGTATCCTGAATCCCATCAATGCCAAACACAACATGATTTTTAAATGTATTTTTCAACCTGTGCTCAATGATTTTATAGCATATGTTCAAGTAACTGATGTATACTCAGCCCTTCCAAACATAGTGTTATGCCAGATCCTATGGTGGTGCTAAAAGTGCTAAAATGTACACGTAGATCTTCTTCTCTAAGAGATTAAACATAGTGTGTTGATAAGAAAATAACACAAAAATACTATAATAGGGTGACTAAGCTAGTGAACTGAGAGAAGTTCACATGTCTTCTGGTGATGATTAAAGAGGACAAACAGTTTGTTGGGAGAAGGAATTTAATGGTATTTCAGACTATTGTATCGGAATTTTCCCCATTTTGTCATGAGATCTTAGTAGCATTTAACATCCTCCCTTCAATCCCTTTTCTCTTTAACCAATTTTTTCTGTTCTGTTGGAAAAACTTGTGCTTTGTTCTAAGCCATCTATGTGACCAAAGCTTAGCTATCTTTAAAGTCAATTATCTTTAAAGATCCATTATCAAACTCTCTGAGCAATATTTCCAGACACCAAAACTTCCTCCCAAGTAGTAGACGGCATCTTTCTTTTGTGCTTATCCTCTGTACTCCTCAAAACAAGCTCAATTATAGTACCTATGACAGTGCATAGGAATAATTGCTTATCACTTTCTTCATTGTGCTATAATTGATCTGATGGCAAGTGATGTCTCATTTATCTCAGAATCAGTTGTGCATAATGCATTGTCTACAGTGCCTATCAATAATAGACTTTCAATAAATCTCACTGAATAGGAAGGATGACCAGAAAATTGCATTCAGTTTTTTCAGAATGTTGGGGAGTAAAAGGAAAAAAAAAAATCTCTAGCTACCTCAGTAAATATGAGTTTATTTAATAACTGAAACAGAGAATTAAGGAGGAAGAGAACTAATCTCAAAATCAAAATAGCCAGAACCAGTGGTGTGCTGGCAAATTTTGAATAATAACTTCTTTAAAAGGAAAAAAGAAAGCCCACCAAACCGATTTGTATCATTTCCCAATTTATCTGGTGTCATTGTTTCACCATTGACAAGCAACCATCAATTTCAAGCTACCGAGTCAAGACACGAATCTTGAAGTTGGCAAAAGGTGAACACAGTCAGCTTTTGCAAACTTCCATAGGGCAAATCCAGCAGAGAGTTCATGGTGAACTGGAAAATCATTCATCTTCTTTAGTATATCACTGTGGTTCTCAGGGTCTGATACCCAATAGCGAGTTCACTAGCCTCCCATGCTGCTGACTCCTTCTGCGCTGCTTTTATTTGTCTTGTGGCCTCTGCTATTGACTAACTTCTCTCAATTTTCTTTTGTTTCTAGCTGGTAACTTCTGCTTAAGTTGGCTTCTGTTGTCACATAATTCCTACCATGTCACGTCTTCTGTTCACTGATGTTTGTACCTTCTCTGCTACCTATACTTCCCCACATACATTTGCGATGGTTGATATTCAAACTTGCTGAGAGAAATTTTTATTGTTCTGGCAAGTTACTATCTAGTATAAAATGCCAAAGTTGGTGTCCTTATTAGCAGTTTCCTCTTATGCTTCTGCCAAGAAATCTTCGGGCCAAGCTGCTCCCACCCACCTGTTAATCAGTTGTGGCTACCGGCATCACAGTACCACCCAATTTGATAAAACAAAACCTGTTAATAAGAAATTTCTGAGAAATAACTATGGGAAAGGTAAGTTCTCTGATGTCATGCTATGTCTGTATAGCCTTTTCTGTGAGAGGAGGCCATGCGGTAGTCTACATTTCTCAAGGACATAAAGGGCATGTGCCACAACTTATAAATCTCTTTGGTAATAGTGTCTTCATATACTGAAAATGCTGTTGATATAATCTGATTGTGCAAAGCAATTAGAATTTTCCTGTGAACTTGAGTTCATGGTCATAAGTTACAATCACTTTTTCCTAAACTGTCCAGATACTCTCTTTAAATTTAAGTCGAGCAGAAGACCTTAATTCACAGACATCTGAAACAACTTAAAAATGTGCAACTATAGGAGACTATTATGCTGTATGACATAAGTCAGACAGAAAAGGCCGAGAACCATATGACCTCACTCATATTTGGGATATGGAACTAAAGGCAACAAAGGAACAAGACAAACAAATATAGAAACAAAAACTCATAGACACAGACAATAGTTTAATGGTCACCAGAGGGTAAGGGGGGAGAGGGGTGGTAGGAGAGGGTAAAGGGGGTCAAATATATGGTGATGGAAGGAGAACTGACTCTGGGTGGCGCATATGTAATGCAGTATGAAGATGATGTATTATTATAGAATTGTACACTTGAAATCTATGTAGTTTTGTTAACCAGTCACTCCAATAAATTTAAATCAAAAATAAATTAATAAATAAAAATAAGATTAAGAAAAGATATACATAGCAATTTTAAGCCTATTAAAAACTAAGCATTTCTAAATGTACATTTTAAAGACAAATAGCTATACATTTAAAAATGTTGTATATATAATTAATATATACATATTTAGGAATATATATGTATTAAATGTATCTATATACATAAACATGTTATACATGTGTGTACATATGTGTGTATATATATATATATATATATATATATATATAAAAGCTATATCTTTTTTACACAAGGTAGCTTTAATTCTTTTCAGCAACTTCCCCACCACCACCACCACACATGTACAAGTATTTATTAGTAAAAAACAATCATAACTAGATCAATAGTAAATTTATTAATTACACAACATTTACAAAATATAATAAGTTTGACTTAAGACAGTTACACTCCTATGGCTAAAATTACTATATATAACTACTTAAATGTCATAATGTGATTTTTTTTAATTATTATGTTTTCATATTGTAAAATTATAGATACAGTACAAATATTTTACTTAGAAACTTCATAAATATGTATTATATTTTAGTTTTGCTATGAGGAAATTTGCCAAGTTAAAGTAGTCTTTTAAGCAATAATTATTAGCTATTTAGAGTAAGACATGCAGAATATATAATGAATAAATGAGTAAATGACATTTTGAGTTGAAAAGTGACTATAATTTCAACCAGTTAATTAGTTTCAGTTTTAGAATACACTCAAGATATTATGTTCATTTACACTATGAGTACTGACTGTACATAATTTTGTTCTGTTTTAATATTTGAATTGATGCTACTGTTAATAAGATCTTACCATTAACATCTAGCAGGGACAGAAATAAGCTCGTTTCTATTTCTCTATCATATAAAATGTACACGCTTCTTCAGTAATTTGAATTTTTATCTTGTCATTTGGGTCTTTTACAGCATTGACTATCATAGTTATAAAATTGAAATATTGTTTCTATTAATATTTGAGAAATGACAAAAAGTAAACCTGATAATACTATTTTTTATTTAAGACTTTGAACAAGTATTTATCTGATTTGTCGTTAAGAAGTTATTGATAATATCCAACTAGAGAAAAATGAGCAGACTTTCAATTTATGAAAAAAACAGTCTCAACAAATAGTAATGTTCTAGCCCATTAAGGAGTGGAAATTCTAGTGATTAAAAGTACAGGTTTTAGAAATGAATCTAGGTTGAATCCTTGCTCTGTTTCTTATCATGGGCTTCTAGGCAAGTTTATGTATTCATTCATTTATGAATGAGTTCTGTGCCTGAGGTTATAAAAATAAATAAGGCAGATAAAATCTCTGTCCTCATGGAATTTTATTTTATTTTTTGATGAATACAAATAGTAAACAAATATGTGTCATAGCATTGAGGTACAGAGAACTACAGGAGTAAGGAACAGAAGGTGCTTACTCTATTTTCAAAATCAGAAGGGCTTGGAAAAAGTGTTGTTTAATCTGATACTTGAAGGAAAAATTTAGCTGGATGAATCCAAATATATGAAGTGAGAAATAATACACTTAATTTATAAGGCTGTGTAAATTAGATTAAAATTACACATGTAAAGCCACTAACAGTTCTTTGTCACATGGTAGATGCTGAGTAAGGTAGGAGCTGCTGGTGTTACTGACTAAAGTTAGATTCTCTACCTGAGCACTTGAGAATATCTTATGCGTTTACCTATCATAGCAATTATCTAACTGTGCTTTAACTGTATTGTATAAATCACTGTCTGTACAATAATACTACATAGTCAACAATGCCGACGCTTTTATCTTATTTAACTTTGTATCTGTATCTGATCACACTGCTTTGGAATTTATTAGGTACCTAAAAAGTATTTTTTTTTTTTTTTAACAAGTACATAAATGAATTGGAAAAATACAGCTTTTAGCCATCAATAGGGAAGTCAAGTTGTACAACTAGATATCATCACATGAATATATATAATTATGACCCTCTACTTCCAGTCTTCTGGCTGTCAATGTACGAACATCCAAACCTGTAGAGAATTTCTATAAGTTTATTTGAGCCAAACAAAGAATACTCCTGGAAGCAAGGTCTTAACAGGCTGAGAAAAATGCCTCCCAGAATGATAATTTGCAGTTTATTTTATGCACTTGGCAATAAGGAGGAAATGTAAAGAAGATTAAATGAAGGTGGGAGAAAGCAAGGCCAGAATTGGATTATAGTATAGTTAACAAGATTATGTGCTCCTTTGAGGGTGGCTAGGACTCCAAGGAGTCTGAAAAAAGGATTATTCTGGCTTTTTAAAGGTGCATTTACCTATATGCACAAGAACAATGGACAAGGATTGCTTAAGGCAAAGATACACCTATTACCAAAAACGTAATATGGGGGGAGCCTGACTCCCCACCATGAGCTGCCCAGTTAGGAATTTAAGATCAGATCACCATGTGAGGTTACTTTCCAGCACTGAATTTGTCAGTTTTATTACAAAACCCTTTTTTAAAATTGTTTTATCCACAACCTAGTTATTAGATGGTTATGTATAAGTTCTAACTAATTATTCAACTACCCAGGTGCCCGTGTCTTCAAAAAAGATAATTTAAAAAATAATATCAATGCAATGGTTTAATCTGTTGGATCAGAAGAAGGGTATTTTATGAATCTATCTGTAAATATTATCCCAAATTGGTATTGAATTGGAAAAGAATCTGGTAACAGCATTCCTTAAAAGCAGTTCCTTGACTTTGGACATCATTAAATAATTGAATTATAAAGGTGGGCTCACTGATTTATCTTCCAGTTCCTTATTAGAATAGCAGATTAGAGATGAAGGGAATTTTAGACTGATATAAATAGAATGAGGAGAGTTGGCTCACACCAAGAGAAGACACTAATTTCATAAAGATACTGACCAACATTACTAGGAATGTTGCAGAAGAACGGCAAGGACCGAGAAAATCAAGCGGCTCGCAGAGATCAGGGAGAACACAGCTTTATTATGCTGGCAGGCTCAGCGGGATCCTTCCAAAAGGCTGAGACCCCAGCAAGGTTTTGAGAATGTTTTTATGGGTGGGGGACTTCCTTGAGTCGGGGAAGGGGTAGGTGTCATCTGGTGATTGGCTCAAGGTGTGGCTTGGAGGGGGTTATTTGGAAGTGGGCTGGGGCTTAGGCTGGGGACTTCTCTCTCAGCTGGGGCCACCATTTTAGCTCAGTTCCACGTGGCAGAGAACCATTTTAAGGTCAGTTTCCCCATCAGGAATATTCAAGAAGTGGTCAAATTATAGTCAACTAATTATTGTAGAAGGCTAGGAGATGTAAAAACATATAAAGAGAGTCATTTCAAAAACCACCTACATATGCTTAACATTTTAAGAGGTAAACTTTAGATACATGAAAAATTCACTTGTGTCTTCTCCCTAGTCTGAATCACTCTCCTTCCTTGTCCAGGACTGCTGTTGCCTCCTACCGGACTGCCTAGTACCATCTCTTGTATGTCTACACCCAACTAAACCAAGTATCTACAATGTAGCCATAGTTGCCATTTCGTTTAATTTTTTTTGTGTCTCTCACACTTGTAATGGTTTCCAATAATAACACTATGTAAAAGCCCGAGAACTTTTTTTTTCCATACTGCCAATAACCTTATCATTTTTTATGATATTAAAAGTATGTATTGTAGTAAGCTGAAAATGGCTCTCCAAAAGTGTCATGTCCTAATTCTAACCTGAGCTCTTGTTCCCCAGCCTGTCATCAGTTTGGTTCAAATAAACTCTTACAAAAATTAAAAAAAAAAAAAAGAAAAAGTGACCTTATTTGAAAAAAGGATTCTTTGCAGATGTGATTAAATTAATAATATTGAGATAAGGAGATTATAGCAGTTTATTTGGGTAGATCTGAAATGTAATCACAAATGTGATTGTGACAGAAAGGCAGAGAGAGATTTCATACAAACAGAAGAGGATGCAATGTGACAACAGGAAGAGATGGGAGTGATGTAGGTATATAGCCAAGGAATGTCAGCAACCATTAGGACCTGAAAGAGGCAAGGAATGGGTTCTCCCCTAGAGTCTCCAGAGAAAGTATGTTCCTGCCCTAACCTTAATTTCTGCCCAGTGATAACTAATTTTGCACTTCTTGCCTTCAGACTATAAAAGCATAAATTTCTGTTTTAATCCATCAAGTCTGTGGTAATTTGTTACAGTAGCCATTGGAGATACACATTGTTTTTGAAAATCAAATAAATAAAAACAAAAGAATAATAAATAGTGTATAGTAGGATTATTCAAATAATCTAAAATATTTACATTCTAAGATAACCATATATATTGATCCATTTGGTGATTAATGTTTCAAGCATCTCTTTATGCATAAATCCCTTAGATGTGTGAATCCTTAGATATGCATCTCTTTTGTATCAACTCTACCTGGAATTCATGGAGGTCTTTCAATCTTCAGATGTGTCATTCTTTAGCTCAGGGTGTTTTATTTTTGTGTGTTTTGTTTATTTATTTATTTTTATTTAGGTTATTACATAGATTACTATCTCTCTCCCATCTCTTTCTTTTCCTTAGCTTGGAAATTCTATTATTTGCAATTTATGTCTTCTGGATTTATTTTCCCAATCTCTTATCTTTTTTTCTTAAGATTTTTATCTCTTCATTTTTTTTGTTTGTTTGTTTTCTCTCTATGATTCGATTTATTTTCTTTACTTGATATCTCAGTCACTAAATCAGGTCTTCGAAGAGAATATTTTCATTTTCCATTGACTTACATAAGTTTTTCGGTCACAGAATGTTTACTTGTTTCCAGAAAGACTGTACTTGAGCTTCAGACTCCTTAAATTTTGTAGTTTTTGTTGTTCACATTGTCATCTGCTCCTCCAGCAGTTTTATTTTTTGACAAAAACCTACAGGATATGGTAATTTTCCTTACAGTTCTTTCTTTGGCAGTGAGTTTTTTAGGTTGCATTGTTACTTTCATTGGGCTCAGGTCCAGCTACTGACTGCTTTAAATTTTGGCAGACTAATGGGTAGTGAGAGGTAAAGCAGTGGAATATTAACCTACACAGTTGGGAATACCTAGGATCAGAAATACTCATACTTTGTGCAGCTCTTCATGATTTATGGGAGCCCTTTCCACAAAAGGATGCTCTCAGGAACAATATTATAGATATTTTAATGTTATTTAGATTGATTTAATTTTAACTCCAAGTACTCATCCTTTAGTGACAGTTGGAGACATAACTTCAGTTATTCATGGATTATCCCATCCACAGAGTTTTGCAAAAGTTCTAACATTTTACAAATTATGTGGCTATTGGAAAGGCCCATTTAGTTATTAGCAATCAGTTCACACAGCATCATATAAGAAATGCTTTATCCAGTCCATCATTTATGCCCCTGGGCTTTGCCCATTTCTTGTCAGGCTTGAGGCTCAGGCACCTTGGGAGAGATTAGAAACTCCTCTGCCTAATAAGTAGCCTTTTAGGTCAAGAGTAAATAAGATAGCCCTTCACCATGACTATTGTTGCCACCTCCCCAAGTGATACCAGGAAGAAGAACTAAGTCTCCCTTGTTCATGGGACCAATACAGCTTTCCTTCTAAGAGTAAGAATCTCCCCTCACTTCCCAGCTAGTTCTCAAATGTTTTCTCTTTCCTGTTGCTTTCTAGTATTTTTGGCATTATCCTTTCAAGATCTTAAAAGTTTTACAAAGTCATAGGATTTTATAAACAGCTTCTATGTTATATTGACTCTCCTTTAGATTAAACCTAGGTCCTTGCTTAAAATGAGAGTTAGAAGGAAAATATATGAGGAGAAAACAGACATTTCAATATTTAACTAAGTTATTCTGGCTCACCAGGTCACATTCTGCTGTAATATGCTTCCCCGACCACCTGATTTTTTGTTTTTTGTTTTTTGTTTTTTTTTCAGAGCACCCTCTATATATCTAGAACTTGTGTGAAGTCTAACCTTCCAGGTAGATTGTAATAATCAATGAGGACAGGCTTGAACTTACTATATATTTACTTAATAGGCATTTCAAGTGACAATGTTTCCAATGTGTATGTCTTTTTTTGTTTGTTTTTAACAAGATTAACTTTGATCAATAAAATACAAATAGAACTATAATTCAGAAAGCTGTTCATCTGCTATGGAGAAGAACCAAAACTTGTTCTTTAACTATAAACATCATCATTATCACTAATAAAATTGTACACATATTTATGAAGTACACTGAAAATACTGATTAATTTTAACTTTTTGTAGGTGTCTTATGCCTACAGAGACATCGGTTGTCACCTAATGATGGTGGTGCCTGAGGTATGGGCTTCATGAAGCATAATGGCAAACCTTATTTAAACAGAAAGCAAAGCAGAGAATCAAGGCCATAATTGATTTGAAGAATTGAAGTATTTCTTAAAATAAAAATATAAAAATTTAAAAATTCTTACGTTAACTTTTATAACTGAACCTATTATTCATCCATTTAAAGGAATGATAAAGATAATTTCATTTAAATTATGCCAAGTTTTGGAAAATTTATTTTTCTCAACTAGAGAATTAGCTGAAAATCGCTAACCTGTAATTTTCCAAAAAGTCACTTGTAACTTAGATACTACCATAGCAGCAATTTGGGCTCTCTTTTCTGCTGACCTGTGTCACTTCCAAATACTTTAATGATGACATTGTACTGTTAACTAATATGTATTGCTCACTACCTTTAAACTGACTGATAATTTTGTAAGTGCAAAATGTTTTCTTTATCTCACTGTTCTCATTCTCCTTTGGTGACCTATGCCAATTTATTTTTCCAAATAAAAGAGTAAAGAAAAATATCATGGCAACCTAGTATGTCTGCAAAAGTCTTTGTAAAATGCCTGTGTCCAGGTCCCTCCTAATCAGGAACATAATTCTTAGCCAACAATTCACTAACTCACTAACTCTCTCCTATGTTCTTAGAGGTGTCTTTATATCAAACCTGAATCGGCTTAGTATTTAACAACCTGTGCAAGGGCTTTGGGAAACATGCTTTTAACAAAAATGAATTCTTAAATAGCTGTGGGTCTCCTTACAGAACTCTGAATCTCTGCATAAAATTACACTTATGTAATTTTATATGCAGATTTTAAACAGAATGAGGGATACATTTCTTCCCTTCCTCCCTAAGGGACATACTAATATCGCTGTCCTTTAAACATTTCTTGACCTAAGAACACCTGATATAGAAATGTTTTACTCAAGGCTTATTTATTCCAGAAGTTTGCCAGTTAGGATATATACCTGAAGACCTGTTTAGGATTGCTGTGTACTGTTCTTTGTTAGGATCTTGGATGTAGATTTGAAGGAGAATTATCTACTCTTTCCATTTTTTCCCCACTCATGCGTCTATTTATTTGTTTGTTTGTTTATTTGTTTATTTATTTATTATTGTTACAGTATATAACTCTTTGCCAGTCCCTCCACTAGAGTCAGAGTTGCAAAATCAGTGGAGCCATGGTTTCTTTTCTCCGGGAAATTGCAGTCTAGTGAGGAATGGGGCAGGAAACAAACCAACCAACAAACACATTACAATTGTAGGCTAGATTGTTAATGGTTAAATCGATTTTTAAATAAATGCAAAAATGGGGTATGTAATTTAGACCAAGATATTCCAGGTTTCCCTGAAAGAGTAATATTTGTGCTGAATTTTTAAGAATGACTCACATCATGTTAAACTAGGGAAAGGCCTATATGAGCAGAAAGAAGATGGTGAAAGTATGGAGGTAAGTATGGCCTGTTGAGGTCATATAAGTTCATGACTGTTACTTGTATCGGTTTCTATGATGGATGATGGTTGAATTCAGAAGGGTAGGCATGATCATTGAAGGCATTGGAGGATGAAAAGGGAATATGTATATTAAATTTTAATAAACTAACCTAGATAGGAGCTTTTAGACCATAAATTGTTAGAAATTTGGGGAGTTGTAGTACGCCCAAAATCTAAAAAAGAAACCCCTCAATCTCAAATAGCCTCACTATATTTGAACATAGCAGATTATTCTTTCTAATGCACATGGGCACTTTATGAAAATAACTTGCTGAAAGTTTTTTCATAACTTCCCCAGTTCATATAAAATATTCCTTATGCAAAAAATATTATTTACAAATCAGATTTTAAGGATCACGCATATTAAAGAGCACCACTTACAACTAACTAGAGAGAGGTGAAACATCTGAATGTTCTATTTTATTTGAATATATTACCTATATGCAATAACTGTACATAAAGAATATGAAGCAAATCATAGTCCAAATGACTTTGTCATTATGTAAGAAATGTCACCTGGTATTAAAATTTAATTTTATACACACGCACACATGTGTGTATAAATATATATACACACAATGTATGCATACATACTTTAAGAGAGTTTACTTTTTTTTTCTGGATTTCTTCTCTGTGTTTACAAATTCTGATAGTAACTCATATTTATTTTTTCTTCATTGATGCAGAATTAGGGACAATGTAAAGATATAGAACATTTATGAGATCTAAGGACCCTTAAGTTCTGTACACTAGAGCTCATATGAGATGTGATCTACATTCTGTAGTTTAGAAGAGCCAAAGCAATTCATCACTACCTCAGCATCCAGTTTAACTTAAGATGAATTACCTGTCGAATGTGACTATACTGCTGAGCAAGTTGAATGCCATTTATCTGACTAGAGACTGGCACATCGTTCAGATTTGGAAAAATGTGTATGACAGTCATTACCTTAACATTACAATATTTGACCAATAGTCTTCTGGACTGATTAAGAGGACATTTAAAATGTGTGATGCAACAAATTTATTTTCTGCTTTTCTGTGTCCCTATAGTTTTCTCTTTAAGGTATAGTAAACTAATCTGATAAGAATTTAGCAATACATAGTGCAATCATTTACAATTCTAAAAAAGGCAAAATGCAAATATAGATAGAACTTTTTTGTGCAAGGAGTCATAACATGATTGTATATGAACTTTGGATTTGCTATATTTTCTATGGTCTAAGTAATGCCAGTAGGTTTAAGTAGTTAGTTCTGCTTTGAAAATGATCTATGACCTCTTTTCTCTGTAGAGATTCATTGAGTTCTAGTTTGTTGATGATAAAATTAAATGATTGTTCTGGCTTAGTGAACTTAAAAGGCTACTTTTTTAGAATGTCTTTGTGTCATTAACTAGATTATTGAGAAAAACATGTTTTTTTACAAAGTTACAAGATATCTTAGATTATTCATATCTATGCTACCTTTCTTGGATCTCATTCTCCCTTGGAGTATTTGCCCTGGATTAGGCTTTCATATCATGAGGAAGCCCTATGGAGACACCGATGCAAGTAAGCTTGGGAAGGATTTTAGCTCTAGTGGATTTTTAGCTGGGAGGACTGTAGCCCTGGCTTAATACAACCTCTAGAGACCTTCATTACAACATCCAGATGAACCACACCCAGATTTCTGACTTGTAGAGACTGTGTGAGGTGATAAATAGTTCCATTTAGTTTGTTACACAGCTACATATAATTAATATAACACGCAGGAAATGTTTTCTACTAAATACATGAGTGGAAGGTTAAAAACTGCAATTAGAAAAGAATAATTGAGACATATAAGCCTTGCCATTTTTAGGTTGGGTCACAGGTCATTTAGGTCACTATCACAACAACATATATCAAAGAATGAGTTATTAAACAAGATTTTATAATATCTTAATATTATCCTCACATATTAGGAAAACAGCCCAAAGTGAGTTACATTTTTCATATTAACTATTATTTATCTGTTATATTTTAATGAGTGTATTCAGTGTTTACCATTTACTGTACCAGCTATTGTGTTCCTTTTTCTCTCTCGTCCTCTCCTCTTCTGCTGCTCTTGTTCTCCAAATCTCTTTCACTAACTCACTCCTTTCCCCTCTCTCCTTCTCTTTCTCTCTCTAATTGCTTCACCCTTTTTTTTCTCTTCCATAAGCTGCCTTTCTCTCTTTCACACATGTACACACTCACAAAAACACAACCACATGCAAATGACAAAAAAATTTGAGATATTGACAGTTAAAACTCTAAGAGTCTAACAAAATTTGTTGCTCAATAGTTTACTATAAGTCTGAATTAAACAAGTCATTTGGACAATAATGCAAGTGGAATTTTCAATTAGGTTAGAGAAATAACAATTTCAGTGTTTTTCAAAAGTTTCAAAAAATACTAGAAACAAGAATGTGTTTTTTTTAAATATATTCAGAACCTTATTATTATCCTACAAGTACAGAATATTATTTTTTGTGGGACTTCTTTTGCTATCATAAACTAGGCTATGGAATTTTTAATACATATTTGTTATTCAACATTTTATATAGCTGTAATTTTAAAGTGCTTTCATGCTCCTAATATTTACATTAATTATCCTAATTCACCCCTGTTGGTCTTTGTCTTAACTCAGGCTGGTTATAACTAAATACCATAAACCTGGTGGCTTAACAGCAGATATTTATTGCTCATAGTTTTAGAGGCTGGGAGGTCCAAGTTGAAGGAGCCAACATATTTGGTTCTTTGTGACTCCTTTCTGCCTTGCAAATATAGTTCTCATTGTGTCCTCACACAGTGTGTGTGAGGGGAGAGTGGGTAGTTCTGTTCTCTCTGCCTCTTTTGCAAGGGGACTAATCCCATTTGTAGGCCCCACCCTCATGACCTTATCTAACACTAATTACCTCCCAAAGGCCCTACCTCCAAATACCATTGCACTGGTAAGGTTAGGGCTTCAACATATAAATTGGGGGCAGGCAGAGTACAGCATTCAGTCCCTAATATCTTTATCTTTAAGATAAGATTTCTTCATTAGAAATAAAGCATGAAATATTTTTCATTTCTAATAATATTATTGTTTACTTATGAAATGTTATTCTAAGCTTATTAGTTTGATTTACTAAATTTATCACCCAAATGTTTAAAGGCATGAAATACATTTTTTATTATGTATTATACATAGTGAGTACTGTTTTTCTTACTAGTGATTTGATAGTCATCTATCTTTCTTTAAATAACTTATTTGTTTTTTATTAGTTTCAGGTGTACAAAACAATATAATAGTTAGACATTTATACTCCTTACAAAGTGATATCCCCCTTACCCCAGTCTACCCATTTGACAGCCCACACAGCCGTTATGTTTCCACTCTCTCTATTCCTTGGGCTGTATTCCACATCCTGTGACCATATATATATATATATATATATATATATATATATTATATATATAATTATAGTTGGAATTCATTATTATTCAGCTTCAGGTCTACATATATGTGTGTGTGTGTGTATATATATATATATATATATATATATATATATATATATTAAATTATAATTGGCATTCATTATTATTCAGCTTCAGGTGTACACTGCTGCCGTGGTCAGGCAACTATACCATCCATGAAATGGTGTGTCCAATAAGACAAGTGTCCATTGGATACCTTACAAAATCTTTACAACATTATTGATTATATTCCCCAAACTGTCTTTTGTATCCCAGTGGCAATCTTGTGGTTACTGACTGTGCTTTCTAATACCTTTACCTTCTCCCTCATCCCCACCCCACCTCCCATCTAGCAACCCTTAGTTTTTCTTCTATGTCTCTGAGACTGTTTCTGATTAGTTTGTTCATTTATTCTTTTCTTTAGATTCCACATATAAGTGAGATCATATGGTATTTGTCTTTCTCTGTGTAACTTATTTCACTTAGCATAATGTTCTCTAGGACCATCCATATTATTGCAAATAGTAAGATAAGGTTTCATTTTTCCTTATGGCTGAGTAATACTCCAATGTATAAATGTACCACACTTTCTTGATACAGACATCTACCGATGGGCATTTTGGTTGTTTCCATATCTTGGCTATTGTGTATAGTGCTGCAACAAACATAGGGGTGCATACATTTTTTTGAATTAGTGTTTTGGATTTCTATGTGTGCAATTGCTGGGTTATAAGGTAGTTCCATTTCCAGTTTTTTGAGATACCGCCATACCGATTTCCATAGTGGCTGCACCAATCTGTAATTCCAACAGCAGTGCATGAAGGATCCCTTTTCTCTGCATCCTCACCAGCATTTGTTGTTTGTTGATTTATTGATGATAGCCATTTTGACTGGGATGAAGTGGTATCTCATTGTGGTTTTTATTTGCATTCCTCTAATGATTAGTGAGGTTGAGCATTTTTTCCATATGTCTGTTCGCCATATGTATGTCCTCTTTAGAAAAATGTCTCTTCATGTCCTCTGCCCATTTTTTAATTGGGTTGTTTGGTTTTTTGGTGTTGAGTTGAATTAGTTTTTTTTTATACATTTTTTAAATGAACCCTTTATCAGATGTATCATTGACAAATATCTTCTCCCATTCAGTAAAATGCCTTTTTGTTTTATTGATGGTTTATTTTGCTGCAAAAAAATTTTTAGTTTGACGTAATCCCATATGTTTATTTTTTCTCTTGATTCCCTTGCCCAAGGGGATATATCAGTAAAAATCTTACTCTGGGTAATATCTGTAAAGTTTCTTCCTATGTTTTCTTCTATGAGTTTTATGGTTTCAGATCTTACATTTAAGTCTTTAACCCATTTTGAATTTATTCTTATATATGGTGTAAGGAGGTGGTCCAGTTTCATTTTTTTGCATGTGTCTGTCCAGGTTTCTCAGCACCATTCTTGCTTCCATTGTCATAGATTAAAAGACTATATAAGCATGGATTTATTTCTGGGCTCTCTATTCTGTTCCATTGATCTATGTGTCTGTGTTTATGCCAGTACCATGCTGTTTTTTATTACTATAGCCTGGTAGCATAATTTGATGTCAGGTATCATGATACCGGTACCTACTACTTTGTTCTTAATTTCTCATGATTGCCATGGCTATCTGGGGTCTTTCATGGTTCCATATAAATTTTAGGATTATATGTTCTATTTCTGTGAAAAATTTCCTTGGTAGTTTGATAGGAATTACATTGAATCTGTATATTGCTTTAGGCAGTATGGACATTTTAATGATATTAATTCTTCCTATCCATGAGCATGGTATGTGTTTCCATCTGTTTGTATCTTTTTTAATTTCTCTCTTCAGTGTCTTATAATTTTCTGAGTACAGGTCTTTTACTTCTTTGGTTAAATTTATTCCTAAGTATTTTATAGTTTTTGAAGCAATTGCAAATGGGACTGTTTTCTTAATTTCTCCTTCTGATAGTTTATTATTGGTATATACAAATTAAACTGATTTCTGAATATTAATTTTGTATCCTGCTATTTTACTAAATTCATTTGTCAATTCTAATAGCTTTTTGGTGGAGTCTTTGGGGTTCTCTCTATATATAGTATCATGTCATTTGTATATAATGACAATTTTTAAATAAGTTATTTCTTTAAAAAAGTTATTTCTTTCTTTAAATAACATTGTGTTGCCAAATTTTTAATGTAGAAATGGGTGTTCTTAATGAAAATGTATTTTCATTGACCCATTTGTACCATCTTACAATTTTATTCTTGAATTGGTAGAAATCAAAACCTGTTATTGTGCACCCTACTCTTTCTTTTCCTCCCAACTAGAGAGTATAGTGTTAAAACCCTTTTATCAAATAAGTGATTGTATTTAGAAAATGTCAGGTACTAAGAAACAAAGAAGTGGAACAAAATTGACATTTTTGTAAAAAGTAAGGTACTATTTTGAATATAAACAATTTCCAAATATGTTGTGTTGGGCCCTGATGCATGAGGGTGGTTTAGTTAATTTGAAGGTTTTCAATTGTGTGCCAATTTCATGGATCCTCATATTGGCATGGGAATTTGGGTTTCACTTGGAACACCAGCAGATAACTTTGTTTTTCTTTTTACACATAGCTTTCTGTGATGTATCCTCTAATTTTCTGTTACTATTTCTACATTGTTGTGAGTTAAATTGGTGCCACGGAGTGATTCTTAAATGTCATTATCATTGGTAGTTGGTAAGACTAAAACATATAATCAGTATAAATTTTACGTATTTGGACCTCCAAATTTCAGTCTTTGTCTGAATCCCAGGTGCTGTCAAACTGAGACAAGAAATTATACAATTCTACTCATAAACTATAGTCTGATAGTGAATTTTTACTCTGAGAACATTTGGTCTCACAGACAAAAAGCTAGTAACGTTTTTATAATTAAAAAAAATATTTTGCAGAAAGTGTGAAACATATAAATAAAATATAAAATTATGAACACCTTCTATTATTTCTTAGAAATTTTCCTAGTGTTGTTATTTAAAGATATTGTTTTAGGAGACGGACAGGTGAGAATTATTGTGAAGGCACAAAAAAATATTTTTGCTCCCACCTTTCTTAGTTCTTCTGACTGGACTAATAATCAAATTAACATGAGACAGATTTAGAGGAGAATGTGTCCAAAATTTATTACAGTACATGCAGGGTTGCCATAAGAATATGATACCCGAGGACACTCTGGGCAGTTGAGGCTTATATGTCATTCTGGAGCTAAGGAGTAAGGCAGAGTTGTAGTTTGAGAATTCAAAGGTCAGGCAGTCAATTCTCACGGAAATGGAAAAGCAAATGTTTGGTAAACAAATGTTGCTGGGCCATCGTTAACAATGGGGCACAGAGAAGACTTTTGTCAAATGGGCCTTACTAGGTTTCTGTCTATCACACATTAATTGATATTAAATTATAGTTATCTGTGATGACTTCTCCCTTCCTGGAGCAGGCCCTCTCTCTAAATTCCTGTTACGCAGGTAGAGGGGATGGTCAAAGGTTTTTCTGGAGTGTTTTTCCCCCCCTTTAATAACCTGCTTAAAATAATCATTATATCAAAAGGCATATTTTGGGGTGGCAAACTCTGCTCCCCTTCGTTATTATTAGAGTTTGTTTTTGAATCAATATATTATATAATAAAGTTTCCAGTGGTTTCATAAAAAAAGAGAGAAAAAAAAATATATATATGGCAAGCTTTATGTCGATTGCTATTCATTATCAAAATTAAGGCCAGTTTTTGACAGGCAATTTGTGGAAGACTTACCAAATATCAGGGGTGCCAAAAAATAATACAAGTGGACACTTTGGTCAACATTGCTCAAGCAGTAGTTCCCATAATTAGAAGTGTCTGGATGCTGATGGTAACCACTTTGAGCACCTCTTGTAATTGCAGAAGTCAAATGTGACTTGTATTCATCTTTTTTTATCGGTACATATTATTACAATTTGAATACAGTTTTCGTTTCTTAAAATGCGTATACATTTTTTTTGGCACCTGCTCTATATGCTTAGTACTTATTGATGACTGTTTTATATATGTTAGTAGGCAAAATTTCTCACAGAAAATGTCAAGTTTAACTTACACTCACCACAGGAATGAAATGCAAATATTTCAGTGTCATTTGAAAAAATGACAAGGAATTATATCTTTTTCTATGGCACATCAATCAGTCAATTACCAAACTGCTTTCATAGTTGAAAATGTTTCCATGCTTGGGCTTAAGTTATTGTAGTTTTCAAACATTTGAGTTGTGGTGTAGCAGATAAAATTAAGCCTCAAATCATTCTCTAATCTCAAGAACATCTTGGCAGAATTACTGTGACTTGTCTGTTAAAATTGATTTCCTCTTAAGGAAAAGTGGGCTTTTCTTATTGTGTTAAAAAGGATTTTATCTATTAGGCATCTTTTCTTGTGTAAATCCTTTTCTTTTGTGACCCAAAAGGGAAACTGTTGTTTTTCCTCCCATGTTTTCATACCCTCTTATATTCACTAATATATTATCTGTATTGCAAACAAGATGAAATGTAATCCAAAAAGAGTATTTTTAAAATTAATATAAAATGGTCAAACATTTCTAAAATTACTGTTTGCCCTTATCTTAATTTGAAGCACATGCATTGCTTAATTTTATGATACTTTTTGCCTTTAATAAGAAGCAATAGATGGTAGACTTGTGTGCTGAATCAATGTCGTACGATAGAAAATCAGATTATTTACAATGCAGTATTGAAAGCTACAGGGAAACCATAGGCAAGCAACTTTCTTTAGGATACTAAAAATGCTTCTTGGGGTTTGGAACTGGGATGCTCCATTGTGGCTATTATTGTTAGTGATGATTGTTAGATATGTTTGCAGTTTTGTAAGACCACTCAGGAATAAAAGGATAAAGTTAAATGCCTTCTTACCTCATGCCCAATATTTTTTTAAGTTAGACTTTATCCAATCTGGATGATAATTATATTGAATGAAAAAAAAAAAAAAATGAAGAAGTTGCTGGTGGTTTTTTGCATGTATTGCTTAATGATAGCTTATTGAACTGTAATGCTTTGTAATTAGACTATCTATAGTAAAAAATTAAAAAAAATATATAGAGGAGAGGCCAGAAATTACAATTCCCTACCTAAAATTACAATAGCATTAGTTCTGTAATGGCAGAGGAGAAATTAGAATATCTTGAGTGTATAGCTCACATATTTGGAGAAATAATTCTAAATATTGAAAGGATGTACTAGTAAATGTAAAGGTTACATTGGGTAGTCAGAAACTTCAACATGCTATCAGTATATGTAAAAACATAAAAACATTCATTTTATCATCAGTAAAATAAGGATTGTGCTTTCTGAATACTAGTTAACAGAATATGATAAATTTTGGTAAATTATGAATGGTATGAATGCCTTGGGAGTGAGAGAGTGTGTGGATACATAGTTTTTCTTTTATTTTCTAATTAGTCCATGAGATTTAACTTCTAATATTTATATGAGGCCAAATATTAATTATGGAATGATTATAAGATTAATTTTGACCTAAGGTAAAAAAAAAAATGTATTAAAAACACTTTAAAATAATATTTTTATCAGTGAGAACTTGCCTAAAGAACCTAGTCAATTCCTTTGGAGAATGTTTATATTTTTTCCTTTACTTCTAATCTGAGATGTGTTTTATATTCGGATTTGCTTTCCCCTGGTTGTGACCTGATTTTTCTATTTGATGAAAGTTATAGGTATATTATTCCTTGGAGATAGTGATGGTTAAGAGATATCATTTGAAGGATTACTTTGTTAGAAGTTCTGGCTGCTAGCATTTTCATGATAATATATGAGTCGTAGAAAATTTGCATTGAGATTTATTGGATAAACCTGAGATATTTAAACCTATTGCCATAATTATAGGTCGATCAAACTGTATGCCACAACAATATTTTGAAGTGCTATACTTTGCACTTTGCTTCACAAAAATAGTTAATTTGATAAACTCCTTTTTGCTAGATGCTGTCATGTCCATATTTTAATACCTTTCTTGTTCATTATAAGTGCCGTTAACCATACTGTCTAATGAAAGGTACCTCATATCAAGTCTGATTACTTCTGTAATGTTTTCCAGGCATGCTTGGTGATGAGCCTGACATATGAAACAATTTCCTACAGTAATAAAACTAATTAAAGTAGGCAGTCATCTACATACCAGTTTCTAATGAATTATAATAAACTCATTAATGTCATCTACTCTTATTCCAAAAAGTCTATTGATAGGACCTGTATTTAAGAATAAAATTCTCAGCCTTCAAAATGGACAACTATTACACAATCCAAGAAGACTTTCTGGATTTAAGTTACAAAATCTCAAACTGATGATCAGTGCTTTAAATTAAATGTGTAGCTTCTAGACTCTGCCTTATTACGTATTAACAAGACCCTTTTCTATTTGAGTTCTCCTATAATTAATTTAACAAAGGAAACATGATTCATTGTATAATAATACCTCTTTAACACCTTGAAGACTAGAATGGAATGAACCCACTCCATATTTCCTCCTAGAGATCATATGAGAATGATGGATTGAGTACTTGGGATCAAGTGATAAAAACACAGCCTGTTTACTCTCCAGGATTTGAGTGTCTGTTCAAAATGTCAAACATAGTAATAACTATTTTGTTGTTGTTGTTGTTAACACTCCTCCAAAGTTGTATGGTACCTAATTAAATAACATAACAAATATTATTACCTTCAGTTATAACATAGACATATTGTTCTAGAGATAATCTTACCATGAAAATGATAAGGTGGTTAAATGTAGCATGTGGAGAGACCGTTTCTGAACTATGAATGTTAATAATAAGAAAATATTTTGAGGACATAAGGTAGAAGTTCATTCTATATTCATTATGATTTGATGTTTTAAAATGTCACAGTTTCCATTGTGAAGCTCATTACTACTATGACACACATATGGATTTCTCAGAATTGTAATGGATTAAGCATACATAGACAGGTACCTTTTAATTTATGGAATTAACATTTAAAATTATTTGCATTCATGAAATGAGCTAGTTTTTCTTAGTTCTTTAGAGAGGAAGGGGTTGGAAATTCTGTGCAGAGTATTTTCTTTTGTAGGACAGATGTTTAAAACTCTGACAACTTCAGTACGGTAGATGCTTAATAAACCTGTCATTGAGCAAAATGTCTCCCAATCTGGGATCAACTATAATTGTGGTGGCCAGTTGCCATTGTATACGACAACAAGTTGGTTCTGTGCTGTAAACAATTACAAAAAGGGCTTTTGGTACAGGTTCTTCCATTAGCTAGCTGGACGGTCTTGAGAAAGTAGACAATACATCTAATTTAGTATCTTCATGTGTAAAATGTGGGAATTAGCCTAGAGCAGTGCATTCCAAAGTGTCAAAACTGCCACTGATTGTAAATTTGATGTTTAAAGTCAATTTTTAATAAAGCAATAAAAAATAGCATATTGTGTGAAGTAAAACGATTTCCCTTTTTAATTATAGTTCAATTATCTTGGAATCAAGGAGATACGTTGTGTGCTATAAGGCACTAATATTTCTTTAACCCTAGGAAATCTCTCCCCCTCCTCTCTCTTTCAACAAAAGAGATTACATTGTGGTGGATCACCTTGTAGTTTCTAAGAGAAAAGAGAAACATGCCTCTGAACAGAAGAATTTTACATTTAAGGCTTATTGAGAGAAGTAAATTTCTTGAAAGTTATCTCAAGATAATAGAAAAATAAATAAGAGCTTTAGCAGAATTTCAGAACTCCAATTGATCTTGTTTCAAACAGAAATCCTTATTTGAAAAAGACTTGCTCTAATTAGTAGATATAATTAATGGTGCCTATTAAGAACAAGCTACTCATTAAATAAACTTCAATAATGTACTTTAATTTTAATAGGAAACATGACTAATCATTATAACATCCAACATTGATGTAATTTTTAATAACTAATATTTATTTAGTGCATAGAAGTCAGGTACTCCTTCTAAATTGCAGATAGATAGATAGATAGATAGATAGATAGATAGATAGATAGATAGATAGATAGATATACACATATTAGTCTTCATCACTCATTCTAATGTTTAAAACAACCATATAAATTAAATTAATTACTAACATTTCCCTCATTTTACATATGAAGAAACTGAAATACCAAGCTATTAAGGAATTTGAGAATTTGAGAAAGGTCAGACAGCTAAGTAAATGACTAAGTTGTTTTGTTTTGTTTTGCTTTAAATTCTGTAAATATTCAAGTATCCCATACACTTCTTATTTCTTACTATGCTCTTAATTAACTGAGTCCTCTCAGTTCGCAACTGGAAGCTTACTTCTTTCAACATTATATTGACAGTGTCTGGCATATGGTAGGCGATCAAAAAGTGTTTGTTGAATAAATGTATGAAATAGATCAATTAATCAATAAATCTCTGCTATAAAAGTCAACTTTAAAAATGTCTCTACACATAACCTGTTGGACTATAAGACCTCACCTCCAACACTTCCTGCTCCCCCCTCTCTCACTTAGTTTTCTCCTGATAATTTATCAGCATTTCTTTTGTTAATCTTGAATCGTTTAGAACCAGAACAGTATGCTTTGATGTCAGAATGTATAGGTTCAAATGAAAACTCCGTTGCTTAACTCTATCTACTACTTAACTGTGTGACATTGGAAGAATGTATTTAAAGCTCTCTGAGTTTCAGGTATCTTATTTGTATAATGTAGATATTAATATCTAATATATGTATCCAGCAGAATTATTGTACTACCTAAATTAAATATGCTTAAAACACTTAAGAATGCTTAGCATGTTATAGACGTTTTATGAAAGAGGCAATATAGCATCATATTGAAATATCTAGATGTGGAGCCAAACAAACCTGATACTATTACTGGGTAGTTCTGGAATATTGAGTATGTTATTTATACCTTTAAAGCATTAGTTTTGCAGTGCTTAATCACAAAATACAAGATCTTAACTCACAGTTATTGTAAGGGTTAAATGAGATATTTTTTTTCAGAATGCCCAACATACAATTAAAAGCAAATAAATGTTAGCTGCTTCTTTTAGTAATAGCTCTTTTTTTTTCCTTTAAATGTTCTCTTATTCTTTTGGCTTAATATCTTGGGGGGCAAAAGAAGACAATTCACTGCCTCACGCCTGAATACATTTATTAGACTGTTTCAATGTAGTTCTCTCTAAAATATAAGTACAATTTTTGCCTGATAACAGTATAGCTCAAATTATATTATCTTGAACATAAGCTGCTTAAAGTTACTAATGTAGGAAATAGAAAATCAGTTCTTACAAAAGTTAATTTGTTGAATCTGTATTTTACAGACCACTGACAATTGGAAGACTATGACAGAAAGAAGATTTATAGGGTCTCTACAACCAGCTTAGTTAAAAATACTATTATCTCCTTCCTCTAATGTTGTAATAGCTTTCTAATAGGAATCCTCACTTCCTTTCTTACAACTTTATCCCCTACCCAGATTCCTCTAATCAGTCTTCCAGCTTTATGCAAGTATTATGTCCTACCCCTACTAAAAACCCATGTCTTTAAAATGAAGTCTAAAAACCCTCATTCCCCGTGTCCTTAGGATAGGATCTAAGAAGCACAAAGGATATGGCTTATTTCACAGCATTGTCAAGTGCCATTCTGTTCCCTTTTTCCACACTTCATCTATACTAGATATCTTTTATGCCCTTGAACTTTCTGTGTTTCCTTTTACCTTAGTCCAGGTTTGTGTTGTTTTTCTTTTCCACAGCAAATTTATACTCATCCTTCAGATATCAGTTTAAACATTACTTCATTAAAAAAAGTCTAGATTGGGTTTCCCTAGAACCTAGTAGTTCTCTTCCATAACATCATTATACTTTAAAAATCTGCCCCTGGTGCTGAAGAGCATAAGCACCCTTTTTCTATTTTGTTTGCTGCTATAGTCTCAGACCTTGCACAACGGCTAGCAGCATTTAACATTTACTTATTTCTAAATACCTTTCTGATGAAAGATGTTTAAAGTAATAAGAGTTATAAGAGTACAAGCTCATGTGAGACTTTCCCTAAGCATTATGCACTCAACCTTACAATGTCAGATTCTACCTCACTGATCCCCTTCACACAGAGATTCCTTGATACAGAACCCACAAGCTGAAAAAATGCCTGACACTCCCCTGAAGCTAGGGCATAGTTGCTTGACCCAATCCTGGCCAATGGACCAGAGGGAAAAAAAAAAATTTGCACTGGATATAACAGGTACTTATGAGGAGAAACTGTACTTCACACCATTGTATTCGGTTGATTGAGAACATTCATTTTGGATCTGTGTTTGCCTTCTACAGGAAAATCAGGGTCAATCAGGCAAATCAGGGCAATTAGTTCTCAGGGTCAATCCTGAGAACTAATGCCAACCCTTTGAGGATGAGTGAGAATAAATAGAAAATATTTGAGTCTTCAATGATGTTATTATGCTGCTGAATTAACTCAGCCTGGGATCACCTACTTCTGGTCATCTTGTTATATGAGACAATGTCTTTTCTGTTTAAGCCACTTTTAGGTGGGTCTCTTCATAATTATACTTACTTTCAAAAGCACCCTAACTGATAAAGGTGTCCTCAGGACCTGACTTCTCCTGAGTCCGGTACATAGTTAGTCATTGCCATCTGTTGGAGTCAGGAAGCCTAGGTTGTCTACTACTCAATGAACCCAAGTTTCTTCTCTAATCTTTGTATTCTTCTTTTGTAAAAGGAAGATGGGCTGGAGTCCCCAGAAAATGAGCCCAAATATCAGTATCCTTTTCTGTTTCCTTTCTGAATGATCTCTAAGAATATTTAAGTTTATTAATGATCCTTAAAATAATTCAAGCAAATTGCTGAGATAGTAGAAATACAAATACAGTCATTTATTTTTATTGTCCTTGCAGGCTGCATGCTCTAGGCAAATCTGATGACATTCCCTGACTAATGTCAAATGGAGACTGGGGCGAAGGGGGCCAGGTTATCTACCATGACTTTATTTATTCAAAAGTTGAAGATGCGAGGCAATGGAGGAAAGACTATTTCCATCCAGTTAATTCTATCTGAAAGAAAAGGGTCAGGCAAAGAACAGTAGGCTATTACATATCGTGACATTCATTCAAATGGTTCTGTTAAAATAACAACGAGATAGCTCCTGTAAGCAAGACAGATGGTCAGGAAGCTCGGGACCCAGGAATACTAGTAGTTTTGCTTTATTAATATACTCTGTAAAGGTAACCTAAATTCACCGAAGTATCAACATTTCTATATACTGTGTTTCCCAGAAAATATGACCTAGCCAGACCATCACCTCTAATGTGTCTTTTGGAGCAAAAATTAATATAAGACCTGGTATTATATTATATTATATTATATTTATGTAATCCCGGTATTATATTATATTGTATTATATTATATTGTATTATATATTATATTATATTATATTATATTATATTATATTATATTATACTCAGCCTTATATTAAAATAAGACCGGGTCTTATATTAATTTTTGCTCCAAAAGGCGCATTAGAGCTGATAGTCCGGCTAGGTCTTATTTTCGGGGAAACACAGTATGCATGATCTTCAAAAGACCATGAACTCTTGGGATCAAGGACAGAAAAAGTATGCCTCATAACCCTTTTATTCTCTATAGAACCAGACACTGAGCTCAACTCAGAAATTAGTCATTCATGACATTCAATGTGTGAACTTCCTTTTTGTGTAAGTATAATTATGGAATCTTGGATACGAGAGCTTTTCTGAGCCTCTCTGTTCTCCTATAGAGTCTCAGTAATACCACCTAACTCATAGAGTTTCTGTAAAATCAAAACTAATGAAATGATGGATATAAATCCCATGGAACTAAATGGGTAATCTTTGTGTATTTCTCTACAAGTTAAATTTGGAAGGAAGATTTGTTCTGGTAAATAAATATGGCATATAATAATTAATTAGTTTGCTTTCTTTTTGAGGCTGAAAACAATAGGGTATTTTATACACATTTTCTTTCTGTGTTCTTTAAAAGTATTTTTAATGTAATATGCAATTGTAGCTTTAGATATTAGGGGAAATAAAAACGTCCAAATTTTTCTCAGTTTTCTATAGCTATTGTCTACAAGTATGAACTCATTGTTTTTATTTATTGAAATATTCACAGTCTTTTATTTCAGCTCTTTTGATAACTTTGTGTTTGCCTTGAGCAAGTCACTTATCTTTTCTATTCTATTTTCTATTTCAATTTACTTATGAAAGATAGGAATAATGATTGTGATGTACCTTACAAAAAAGATAAAATCATGTTGAAAGGAATGGTGAAAACCAAAGCAGTGTGTTACATGGCAGATATGGCAACAAAAATAAAACAAAGAACATTACTATTATAAAATATTCTCTGAAGTGATTTTAATACTGTGAAAGGCAGTAAAAATATTTCCTGATAAATACTTTATTGAGTATTCAGGGATGAATTGCAGAGGATATATATATCCTCTACAATTCATATGTATATATATATGGAGAGATGCATCTTGATTATCCAGCCTTGATTATCATGTACATTTCCTGACCTAGCTCATTGAATTGTTAATTAGAATACCGCCAGAAGGCAGCTACCAGAATCTTTGAATAGAATATATCTGTGGACAAAAACTATCTTCCCTTAAAGAAATTCTGAACTAATCTAAGGAGATCGATATTAGTTTTAACTTCAAATGTCAGCCTAGTTTTTCTACTAAAGCACTAAAGAAATGGGATAGTAGATGGTTTGCCTATCCATTCAATTGATATTTGCTGAAGTATTCCTTTGTGAAAGTCACCAACTAGATTATTTGTCATCTATAAAGATAAAATATGGTTCCTATCCTCAAAGAGGTTACATTTAATAGGGAATTAAGACACATAAATACATAACTCTATTAAGGTTCTCTTCATTGGTGTTGAAACAAAGGCAAAGAGAACAATTGTGAGACAAATGAAGTCTAACCAGATGTGAAGTCCTGAATGAACATAACAATGCGAGTTGATGAAAGGTGATGAATTAAAGGAATTTTGGAATCAGAAAGAGGATTGTTCACCAATCAGCTATGGAATGTGAGAAGAGATGACAAGTCAAAGATGAGGATTTCCAATTTCAGTTCTAACAAGTAAAGAGCTTAGAAGCCATCACTTCTGTTTTTACAACAACAACAAAAAGCCAACTAGACTAAAAATCAACAACTTTCGGGGGTCTTATCAGAGAAATATGGCCATGGAGCAAACCACCACCCTAGGCAAATATAGAGAATCATAGCTGAATTCAATTTTTCTAGAGCAGAAGGCCCTGAAGCCATAAACTGGTAGAAACACTTGCACGGTAATTTTGATGAATTACTGGAAGTTATATGTGGATTAGCTTGACAGTAGGAAAATCCTGGTGTTTCCTCCTATATTCTTGTGGGGTTACCCACAGTTTCATGATGTTTATCTCTAGGAATCCAACAAGGTTATCATGGTGAAAAACAAAACAAACAAACAAACAAATTATCTTTTGACTTTGGCAGAGGGACAGAAAAGCAAGCCTTTAAAATATGCCTATAGCATTTTTTTATAACAAAGGCCTACTTCCAGGAGAAAAGCATTTATAAGACAGAGCCTTATCTCACCTAAGAGAAACAGCATTTAAACAACTCCATCCCTCTCCTGCTTCCTGTCTCAGCTGGCGGAGTGGGGTGGGCGGGAATTAAGTTAAGAAAGAATTGGGAAGGTCACAACCAACCCAGAGGCCTACTAAAAGACTCATATTAAACATAAGATTATAGAACACTCACCACCCCAACTTCTTACCACTGTATCAACAGTTTTCCAGTATAATAACTTTATTTCAGCTGAAAAAGCTGCTTGGCAAAGACTCTATTTAGAAGGTATTCTTAGGGGAACCTAGCAAAAGCAGAGGGGACAAAAACAAGGACAGTAGGGGAATGTTAAGCCTCTGGGATGGCTACAGCAAATATTGAACACAGTCCAACATCCTGAGAGATTAACATAAAAACTCACATACAATATTTACCTCAGTTATTATTACCCAATATATCACCTCCAGATGTCAGAAAAAAAAAAAAAAATACAGGTCATAATAAAGGCAGTAAAAAATATAATCTTAAGAGATAATGCAAGCAGTAGAACCAGACTTATATATGACACAGATTTTAGTATTATCAGACAAAGAATTTAAAATAATTATAATTAATATGTTAAGGGCTCTAACTGAAATAACAACACGTGAGAACAAATGGGCAATGTAAGCAGAGAGATGGAAACTCTAAGAAAAATATCAAAAGGAAATACTACAAATCAAAAGCACTACAACATAAATGAAGAATGCCTTTGATGGGTTCATCAGATTAGACACTACTGAGGAAGGAACCAGTGAGCTTGAAAACATGTTTACTGAAACATAAAGAGAAAGAGGAATGGAGACAAAATAATAGAATAAAAGAACTCTGAGATAATTTTAAATTATCTCCAATTTTAACATGTGCATAATTGGAGTGCCAAAAGAAGAAAGAGAGAATGGAGCAGAAAAAAATGTTTAACGTAATAATGGCCAAGACATTTTCAAAATTAATGACAGACACCAAACCACAGATCCAGTAGATTTAGGTAATTCCAAGATATAAACCAAAACACACCATATTTAAAAAAACACCTACACACGACATATTTTAAAAAAATCTGTTTCTTTATTTTAGTATCGATTGTTAGATTACATGATCCTTGCAATAGATCCGCTATATGCCTTTCTGAATATGCAGTGTCCAGCAGAGCCTGGAGCCCATCCTACAGGTCTTAATGAGCGCATATCAAATCTGGTTTAAAAGGAAACTCCTCAGGTATTCCTGCCAATACTTTTATTCTTTGGCGTCTTGGACTCTTAATGCCATTCTCACTTTGTGGCCCATTTCAAATGTTTCTGTTTGCTTTGATGTGCGCAGAAGCAGCAGAACAGACTTTGCTCAGGTGGATGTGTTTGTGATGGGGACAGTTTTGAAATTACCTGATAATAATAATGAGCTGCTGCCAGAGCTGGGAATTTGCAGACCAGCTGCGTTTAGCACCAAGTGATGTTCGTATTTAACTTGCAGGTAACATGTTCTAATTTATCTGTATCCAGTATTTAGTGCCTGATATTACCAGAGCCTCAATCAGTATTAATTAAACCAATAAAACAAATGAGTACAAACAGAACCTTCTCTTACTCTGTATTTGAAAAAAACGTGTGTGTGTGTGTGCTGCATTTATATATAATATACATAATTTTATATAATGATATATTGTTATATAATATATATGGTATTTATTGGTTGTTTTTTGGCTTTGGTACATAACAGAATATCATTCAATGTGATGTGTTACTAGAAAAATTAAACACAGATAAATTAATTGTTAACTGTCCATGACCTTTGAGTTTGTAAGACTGATGTACAGCAATGTGCTGTAAAGATTTGCATCCTCCTATTTTCAATGATTCTTGGAATGCTCATTCTCTGTGGACCTATAGTTCCTCCCATATTTTGAGAAAAGATTGGAAAAAATATCCAAACATTTTTCATTGAGAATGACTTCACTATTAATGAAAAGAGAATAGGATTTAAAACCAGTTATATACTTTAATGTGAGAAAAAAAGCTTGAACCATCTTACATTTTGTATTTCATGGAAGTGAACAGTACATAGCATCGCTCTGGCAGCCCCCACACTCCCAATCCCCACATCCATGCAAAAATAACTCAAAATTTAGGTCACGTGAGAGCGTGCAGAGGATGACTAGGATACACCTGCTCCTTAACAGGCTGCCTGCTCCTGATGGTTAAGCTTGTTTGAGTATCTTTCTTTCAGAACCTGAGAAAATTGGGTGGAATTAGTCCAATGAACTTGCCTTTTCTCACCTAAACATATTGGGTTGGTGCAAAAGTAATTGCAGTTTAAAAGGTTAAAAATAATTGTGAAAACTACAATTACTTTTGCACAAACCTAATACCATATTGAAACTGGAGAGAGAGAGAGAGAGAGAGAGAGAGACAGAGAGAGACAGAGACAGAGAGACAGAGAGAGAGACAGAGACAGAGAGAGAGAGAGAGAGAGAGAGAGAGAGAGAGAGAGAGATGGGGGGAGAGAGAGAGAGAGAGAGAGAGAGAGAGAGAGAGAGAGAGAGAGAGAGAGAGAGAGAGAGAGAGAGAGAGAGAGAGACTTGGAAAAAACTGCCTTAACTTTAGAGGAAAAAGAATACGAATTACAATGGACTTGTTAGAAATCTTGCCAGCAAGATAATGGAGTGAAATACATAAAGTGCTAAAAGAACTCAAGGATGAAACAGAATCCTTGATCAAGTTAAAGGAAAGATGATGTTATTAAGACCAGAAGTATAGGAGAAATAACTTGTTGCCCTTTGGGGTGAGGATTTTAGATTTGAAACTTTGAGTCTGACACACAGGGAATGTAACAAGTGCAAATCTTCAGGAGGCAGTTAAAACTTTGGCTCACAATTTCAGAATATAATGGGTGAGAGGATTGATAATAAATATGGAAGTGTTAGTTTATAGGTAGTTGGTGAGATGAACCCTATAAGGGAAGATGGGAGGGCTTCAAACAGAAACCTTGAAAATATTAACATTTAAAGAACAAAGTGAGAGAAAAAGTACTAGTTAAAGAGTCTGAAAAGTTTCAAACTATATAAACAGGAGAAAATGCTAGTACAGAAATTCAGGAGGAACAGGTACTTTAAGAAGGGATATTTGTATTGCTAAATCTAAAGCATAGATCAGGCAGAGGACTGAAAAAAATGTTTCTACTTTACACTGATGAGAGCAATTTTAATTAAGTGGAAACCATCTTTCAGAGGCAGAAAGATTGAGCAATTATTAGTTATTTATGCATGGTGGTTAACTTGCAAATAAGGGTGTGGATTCTGTAAGTGTAGTTCTTCCAAGAATCTCATTAATAAAAGGAGGATCGAATCAGGAATAGAAGTCAGGAATCACAAAATGTCTGTTGTTGTTTGTTATATTTGTTTGAGGAAAGGTAGAAACTTACTCCAGGTTAAAGATTAAGAGAACTAATTAGAGAATATCCAAATTCCAAGTTCCTCTAATTTAAAGGGCTTCCCTCTTAGACCATTGTTCTAAGAGTGAACAAGTATTTCACCTTTCCCATACTGCACGTGATTTTATATACTACCAACTCTGAACAATTAATGGAGAGAACCTGTCTTTTTCACCATCATCCTGAATAATAGCAAGTGTTTGTCACGTGAAGACAATTTATGACACATTGTGATTATAATAAGCAAAACAATAAGCAATGGACATATCATAAATGCATATGTCCATTTTATATGTTCTGGTAATCATTAACTTTTCAACTGATTTTCAATAACAGTGTGCTCCAAAGAGTGAAGTTAGAAGAATGAAAAAAAGGTGGGTTCCAAGTCATATCTCCAGTTGGGTCTTAAAATAGAAGGGGTGAAACAGGGATTAGGAAACTGTGAATCTTTGAAATGCTTCCCAGATGATTTAGCTACATCTCATTCACGCCCTGTTGAAAGCTACCTATCTAGTTTGCTACCCATGTACTTCGGTATTGACTTCCATCAATATATAGTTGTTGTTTTTTTTCTTTACTCTTTATTACATTATAATTCTATGACTTGACTGGCTCTCTTCTTATGATGTTAGACCTTGAGCAGCTGGGCAAATTTAAAGTTAGCAATAGAAGAACAGAAATCATATTTAAATTCATAGTAAAAGTGAACAGCAAGGTCTATTACTTTCAAGATCGTATAATACTATTAAAGTGCAAATCTCTCAGTATGAGAAGTCCAGAATAAAGACCTCATGAATTACAATTTCTGTGCTCAAGCAAAATAACTTGACATTTATTGACAGGAATAAGGTACCAGGTACTGCTTTCTATATAAATCTCACTGCAATTCCAATTAAAGTTGCACAATTTCATAAATTGCCTGTTTTTTAAGAATCCCAACATTTTAGTGGATTTTTAGTAACATCTTTTTTGAACTAGCAGTACTTGTATACTTCCTTACACTTAATCAACAAAATGCCTATGGCTTCCCCATCTGTAAAGAGTACTTAGTATCAAAAAGATTCAAAGATGCCATTCTTTGCCTGCAGGTGCTTGCAATTTAGCCTCTTTACTCCACGTTTTTGGTGTCTAGTAAATACTCAGGCTGTCCTAATTTTGTGGTGTTTAAGGGTGGTGGGGTATTTATTTAAAATTGTTTCCAAAAGTTACTTTTTCCCTACTTACGAAAAGAGATTTTGGTGGTGATTACTTAAGTTCTTTTCCTTCTTACCCTCTGACAGGGGCTTGTTCTTTATCAGATAACATTTTTAAGGACTTTTATGATGCAAAATCAAGACAGGTCGCTGAGCATGTAGAAGGAAGGACATCCTAAGCAAGGGCTGTAGGACCCTTGTGAGAGCAGCTGAAGTGCACAGGGGAAATTCACAGAGAGGAGAGTAACAGTAAAAGTTATTATTGTGTACTATGTGCTCTAGTTACGTTGTTCAGGATCAATAAATGAAGATCCCTGCTTGTTGTGAAATTATTTTTTGGTCCTGGAATGCTATTGTTGTTTTTTTGAACACAATATTACTCTGAGACTGTACCCTGTGTGCCATGGATTCAGTAGGTTACACGATTGCTCAATATCTTTGGGTAAATATTTTGTTTTCCATATATTTTTTTTCCTAGGATATAGCACCTTTAATATTGTAAACATATTACTGAAATTTTAGAAATTAAAAGAATTAAAATCGTAAATAAACCCAGAACCCTAACAAAATAATTGTCGTAATTTAGTATATTTTCAGTTTAGTGATAAGTGTATGTTTCGTGTAGAATTTTATTTACGAAAAAGTGTATTTTTCATGTAGCCACATAGATTTTGTAACCATCATTTTTTTAAAATTTCATAATATTTCATTGAATAGATTTACCATCATTTAATAATAATGCTTTAATTGTTGTATACTTAGGTTGCTTTCAACATTTAGACGTAATAATGTCGGATATCTATGGTATGGCTACGGATTTCCAGTCTTCAAGGACATTTCTTTTAACTAGCAGGGCTCGAATGGGATAAGGTTAGGGTATGGGTATCAGGGCACTACTTACATGTTCTCCCAGGCCTTACCACATTTTGATTATATGTGAAAAGGAAGTTGAACAATTGCGTATCTCCATGAATTTCATCACTTACTGATTAGCAGTCAAAGTGAACGTGACTGTGGTGTGATTGACTTGTCTAGACATTTTCATCAGCCTCAAGTTGCTAGAATGTGGTGATGCTTCCTAACAGCTGGTGGCTGCCCTAGAATCTGTGCAAAAGTCCATGACAGGAAGCTCTGGGGTTCATTTAAATGATTACTTTGCTCATTTATTATTGAAAAATCATATGAGTATATCAACTCAATTATTTATCTGTAATCTGTAAGAAGGCATAGCGGTTGAAAGTATGTCTATGTGTTAGTTTCCCAGGCCTGCTGTAACCAAGTGCCACAAACCGAGTAGCTTAAATGATGGTATTGTCTCAGAGTTCTGGAGGCTGGAAGACTGAGATCAAGGTGTCTGTAGGACCCGGCACCCTTTGACGGCACTAGGGAAGAATCCATTCCAGGTCTCTTTCCTAACTTCTGTCATTCCTTGGTTTATAACAGCATAACCCCAGTCTTCACATGACATTCTCCTCATATGTGTTTCTGTGTATCCAAATTTTTCCTCTTTATAAAGACCAGTAATATTGCATTAGGGGTTTATCCTATTCTCGTATTTTCTTATCTTAACCAATTACATCTGCAATAACTTTATTTCCAAATAAGGTCACATTCTGAGGTGCTGGGGGTTTGTAGTTCAGCATTTGACTTTTGAGGGGACAGTCAATCCTTAATAGTCTGTTACATACAGTTTGTTTTTTTTTTAGAAAGAGGATACTTTACTACTGAAACACCATCGACAAAAGATTATTTCATTTCCTTCTGTTTATGAATACTTCTCTGCCTACTGAAAGCTAATGTCTTCTCCTATGTCCAGGATCTCAACCCTTAACACTTGAAGGATTTCCCTCCCTCAGGTATTCCTTCTTTCCCCTGTATTTTTATCTTCTCCCTCTTTACTGAATCATTTGCATCAGCCTTTAAACTTGTTCAAGCTTTTCCATATAAAACACACACACACACACACACACACACCCCATCTCAATCCCGTTAAGCTACTATTCTCCAGTTCTCAGAATGAGCTTGCATTTTGATAATTATATAGTTGGTACTCCATATTTCTCCTTCATTTTCAGTTTATTTTTGAGCCCACTGTAATCGAGTCTGCTTGTAACACACAAGCTGAAACTGCTATGTTAAAGTAATATTGACTTACTTATTAATAAGCCCTTATTTTACTTTATCTGTGTTGCATCTAAGGTCAACTGCACTCTCCTTATTAAAATTAGTTCCTGCTTTGGTTATTATGAAACCATGCTGTCTTCATTCTCAAACTATTCATTTTTAATTTTCTTCACTTCTTAACAACCATTTATTTTTGACTACATCAATATACTGCTGATTCCCAAATCTACATTTCCTAATCATATCTCGCTCTTCTGAGCCCGTACCTGCATAGCCAATGGCTTCTAAATGGCTTTCAAACCCACTTCCACAGCCCCATCTTAGTTTAAATCCTCATTATTTCTTACCTGGATTATTAAACCAATCCCCTAAGTGCCTCTAGTCTTGGTTTCATGCATCCCATTCTCCATTCTATATCCAGAGTAAACTGCATAAAACTTAAATCTAACCATACTCTTCCTTGGATTAAATTTCTTTATTGATACACCCTACCTAGCCTTCTAAATAAAACAATTTATTATTATGGCACAAATGACTTTTATGGTTTGGTTCCCAATTGTCTGTCCTTGCCAATACCTCTCCCCAACATTATGCTAAAAAAACTTGTTCCCAGAACTCTTGCAGTCGTTTCCTCTGCCTCCAGGAATTCTTATGGTTCCACATCTGCTTGGAAACACTTGCCTTTGTTTTGTCACTTACAAATTCCTTCTGACCATTGCGATTCTGGTTAGCTATTTCTTTCTCAAGAAAGCTTTCTCTGACTCTAATATGCATTGTTTTCTACCACTATGTGGCAAATTAATACAGACTTGGTGACTTAAAAAAACACTTCTAAATTTTCTATCAGTTTCGCAAGACTGAAATTAAGGTGTCAGCCAGCGGCATTCTCATCTGGAGCCCAGGGTTTCTTCTAAGCCCATTCCCATTACTGGAAGAATTCACTCCCTTGACATTATAGGTTTAAAGTCCCCTTTTGCTGGCTATTTGCTGGAGGCTTCTCCATCTCCCCCTTCCTCTATGACCCTCTTAGTCTTCAAAACAGCATAAGTGAGTCAAGCAATTCTTGTACTTTGAATAGCTCTGACTTCTGTTTCATGTGACTCATGAGGGTTCATATGACTAAATTAGGCCCACCCAGGTGATCTCCCCATTTTAAGGTCAACTACACCATAGAACTTAATATAACCATAAGAATGATATCATATTCACAGATTCTGGAGATGAAGATAGAGCAACTGTAGGGTTCCATTTTATGCATTCTACCTACCACAGCCTAATTGTGGTTGTTTCCGTTACATGTACTTGAATAAGTCTCACTGTGGGGGGAAAACAAGAAACAAAAGCAACAAAAAACGTGGTCCCCATTTTATGAGGAAAATGGAAATTCTGGGAAACAGTATAGACTACTGCTGAAGTAAAAAGGTTTTGTGATAATACAGACTTGATTTATTTCAGTAATGATTGATTTTTATTTGTATAGTATAGGAGCATTATTAAAACACCAAAAAATGTGGTGAATAACACTTTCCTGGTAAAAAAATGTTGTGATTATTCACTGACAATATGTATATGAAGTATTTTGGATTATTTCAGAATTTCAGTACATTTTATTTTTCTTATTAGGCGTTGATCGGTCACACAGATAAATTGTGACACAACAAAGATTCAAATATATGTCTTCTCTGCTTAGATTGTGAGACAGCAAGAGGCAACATGAAAATCTGTTAACTATAGCGTTTTTTTCTACATTAGATGATAGTTTTAGGATAATTTAACACCATTTAATTACAATTTAAAACTTCTCAGTACTCTTAAATTTAATTTATATAACCTTTAAGCCAAAATTTTGTTTCATAATGGAAGTTAATTATGCAGTTGGGCACAGTATGCAGGCATTCACTACATAAGCAACCATTCAAAAGTCTATTTACCTCATAAGCTGAATAGCTTTTTTTCCCCTAATTCAAGTACATACATGCTATCTTAAAAGACTCCTACTTTACAATGTACATATAATGAATATTTGAAGATACTACTGTGTACGCCATTGTTATACATCAGTGCTCTAAAAAGGAACAAAGCATGACCTTTACTCCCCCCCTTACCATCTAATACTGGTTTATGTTTTGTAGCTGTGATCTGTAGCTTCAGCTGATGTTCATTGCTTTTGCACAACTTAGTTTTCTGACCTTGCAGACTGCCTAAAACCACTGCTTAAATTGAGTTACATTATCCATGATTCTTGCACAGCATAATGTTGAACTCTGTGCTTTTTTTCCTCTCTGGAATTCTACAATTATGCCAGAATATTTATATCTGTATTTCTGATTCTCTAGTAGGTTATAAAATGAGAACATGAGTATTTCTTTTATGCATGAAATGAGCTATTTGAAATTTATACTAAATACGATCACATAACTCACATAACTTAAATCACAAAAAATCATAAATTAAACCACAAAGTATTATATTTAAAAAATTAGCTGCATACATTTTTATACAATCATAATGAGTCATAATTTACCCAAATTCTAATTATAAGAACTTGGAGTTTGTTTATATGTTCTGGTGATCACTATAACAAACCATCCCAAAACTTAGTGGCTTAAAACTATTTTGTTCACAATTTTGTAAGTCAGTAACTGGGAATGATTGTACTCAGGCAGTTATGGTGGAATACTGGCTGGGCTGTGGTCACCTAAAGACCCCTCTGGGCTAGATGTGTAAGATGGCTGCCTCTCATGACTGGCAATTGATGCTGGGTGTCATTTAGCAACTTATATGAGGCTGTCAACAAAAGCACGGCTACTGAATTCTTTCTGCAGGGAAGTAACCTGAGAGGAAACATTCTTAGAGACCATTGTGGAAGCTGAAAGTCCTTTCCTGATGTCGCCCTGAAAGTCATGCAGAGTTACTTCCACTATATCCACCTGGTCAAGCAAATCAATAAGACCAGCCCAGGTTGAAAGAAAGGGATTAGACTCCATCTTTCAGTAGGAAGAGTAGCAAAGGATTTGTAGCCATCTTTATTCTACCACATTATGAGTCCACATTTATGAATAATTATTGAATTAGGAAATAATTGAATAGAATTGTAGTCCTCAAAATTAATTATACTTGAATGAAGCAGAGAATGTCATAATTACTGAATTATATATTTCCCTATCTGTGGTAATATGCATTTAAATAAGCACAAGGTTAAATTGGTTAGATTAGCCTTCAGGTTAATGGAATAACCTTATTTTAAAAACCGAGAATATTAAAATCAAGTTAACTCCCCATCAATATGATTTCTAACTCAATATACCATCCTGTCAAATATATTCTAGCATTTTACAAATATAGTGAGTATATTGAGGGAATATTGCTGTCAGCCTTCATCTGAGAATAAGTGTTGTTCAAGGGCTTTCATTTTGTCTATTAGATACCTCTGTGAAGATTGCAACAATATAATGACTACAGATGAAACTCTAAATAATTAAGATTCATTTGCAAAGTCAGTTATAGAGAAGGCTTTTAAAAATGGCTCCTGATGACATATGATAAATACTTAATATATGTTATTTCATAAATAAATGCAAATTACATGTAAGCAGTTACCTGATTTAAAGCTGTGAGACTGAACTTCTTAAAAAAGTTCCCCAGGAATAAAATCAGAAAATTGTGTAAAGTGAGTATATTTTTTGAAAACCAAGTTTCTTTATAATTGCTATTAGCCACAATATAAATAAATGTTCCATTTTAAACTAATGAATCAACAAAATATAAATATATATACATAAATAGTGTTAATAATTAATCAACGAAACAATTGTGGTAGATTCAGGCTGAAGCTCAGATCTCCTTTCAATAAGGGACTCACTGCCCAGCTGTAAGTCCTGTGGCAAGCTGACAGCCTCCATCGATTAGCATCTTCAGTACCTGCCTTTGCTGAAGTCAAGCTCTCTAGGTGGTTTGAGAGAATGAATAAAGTAACAACAGCTGAAATGTAGTTCTTGCGGCAGCACCCAACCAATGACTGAACAGGGAGTGGTATAAGAACATTCCCACTTTCCCTGAACAAGGGATTCCTCTTACGGGCAGTACTGGCTCTGGAGCTTCTTGTTCAGGTGGCAGAGGATATACCAGGTAGGAATCACGGTCCAACTGTCCCTCCACCCAAGGCTGGTTCTTCTCCTTTTCTTTTCACATGAATTGACTCTCTAATAAACCCTTTGTACCCTTAACTCCATCTCAGTATTTATTTCCTGGAGGACCCATCTGTTACATTTTATTTTATGAAGGGAGTTAATTTTTCTTAACTGAGATTTTGGACATATAAGATAATTTGTATCAGGTAATTTACAGTCTGGTGTTATCAACCTCCACAAAAATTCCCGTGGGGCTCAAAGAAGTTTAGTAACTAGCACAGAGCCACAGGGTTAATTAATGGAAGTACCTAGGATTTTTTCCTAGGACTCTGATTCTAAGAAACATGAATATTCTCTTACCTACCTCTTAAGCCTGCTAATATTTTCTTTGCATTATGGAGCAAGCTAAGTGTTTGTGGCATTATCAGTGTAAAATATAATATTTAGAATCTATGAAAGTGAATATAAAATATGATGAGTATAATCTCTATCCACGAAAGCCCACGGATTAGAAAAAAAAAATAGGACCACAATGAAATAAATAAACAAACAAAAAACAGATAATTAGCATCTCACACTCAAGCTGGTTATCAGCAAATGAAAGGAAACATCAGTGAATTTGAATCATGCGTTCTGTTTGGCTTAGTGCAGAAGAGACAGAAATTATTAACACAATGAGAACCAGAATAAACAAGTGTTCTGTTTTCTCTACTCCATCAGCTGTTTTCTTCTTTTTCAGTTTAGATAAGGTTAACAGATTCAGAAAAAGTGAGACTTCTCCTAATGTTTATACTGTTTATTGGGTAATTTTAAGGGGGGGAACGTGAGTTTTGAATATCATATGTGTGTCAGTTACAATGCCTGGTGAGGATACGCTAATGAAATACAGGTGTACCTCAAAGATATTCTGGGTTTGGTTGCAGACCACTGCAATAAAGTCAGTATTGAAATAAAGTAAGCCACAGTCTTTTTGCTGGTGGAGTGTCTTGCCTTCAATTTCAAACAACAACAGCAACAACAACAACAAAAACAAAAACACTGCAATATGTGTGAAGCGCAATAGAGTGAAGCACAATAGAGTGAGGTATGCCTGTAGTGTATCCACTCAAGTGAGCGGAATTTAGTCCAATGAGGATGCAGAACAAGCAAATGACACTTGAAGTACTGTGTTTCCCCAAAAATAAGACCTAACCGGAAAATAAGCCCTAGAATGATTTTTCAGGGTGACATCCCCTGAACGTAAGCCCTAATGCGTCTTTTGGAGTAAACCTTAATATAAGACCCAGTCTTTCTGGGAAACACAGTATTAGTAATGTATCAAATGATGCATGATTTAAATGCTATGGAGCATGCTCTCATCCTCAACGGATATGTACCTCAGCCAACAAAGCAAAGCTCCCTAGGAATAAGGAGTAATGCTTAAAATCCTCTTAGAGCATGAGGAATCCGGAGGGCTAGAGGAATGCAGGAGATAAAGGCAGTGTAATCTAGAGATATGCATGTGTGAAGCAGGGGACATAAAACAGCATTTTGCATTTCAGTTTTGTAGGAATGAGCAAAGGTTGTATGAAAGTTGGAAATGAAAAACTTTGAAGTTTCAGAAATAAGTAATAGCAGATAAGGAAAGGCACTATATGCTATGCTAGAATTTTGACTTTTTTTTTTTTCCTGAAAGAGGAAGTGATTAGCTGTTAAATTAAGAAGTGATGTAATTAATACCCATTTAGGAAAATATTGCTGGCAGATAGGGAAAGTGATAGAAAACCAGTTTAGAGACTTATTGCAGTCGGGTAAGAAGCAATAAGTACCTAGAAAAGTCAGTGAGATATAGAGAGGAGTGAGTCCAAGAAATATCAAGGAAATAGAGATTGAAGTGCTTGGTTCCTAGTGAATAAGACCTGAACAGATAGGATGCCTTCCTGGTTATCTTAGAAAACAGGAAGATTTTGGGAGAAATAAATATTATAGAAGTGAAGTTTTGGGGAAGGGGAAAAGGATGTTGAAATAAAGGTTGAGTTGAAATGTCTGCAGGGCAATGCTGAGTATATGCCCAGTAAGTAGTTTTATTCATGGCTTGAAGCTTGAAGATAGATAGGTCTAAATTAAGTATTTGTATCTGAGTTACCACCATAGAGCAATAGAGACCATAGATGTGAATGCATTGTGTACATAGAGACTGTGGCTGAGTGTACATTCAGAGTAAGATTAAATGCCCAGAGATCTCTAGTGAAAGGCATAAATATTATAGACGAGTCATTAAAGATAAAGACTGTAACATGGCCATTGGATTGGGAACTAATATTTAATAATAGTAGGGTAATAAATTGTACCTAACATATTTCTTTTAGAGTATAGGTTTTTGTGTGGTTTTTTTTTTTCCCCACTGACTATGTATGTACAGTTATCGAAGGAAAGAATTTAGGATGACTCCCTGGTTGCTATCTTAGTTAATAAAATGGGCAAGTGGATATCCAAAGGAAAAAAAGTGATACAAGAAAAATATGTGTGTATATCATGTATAACATAATATTTTTGGATACATTAGTTTATTTTGCAATTTAGAATATTATGAAAATATCACACTGTAGAGGAAATTTCAGTTTCATTAGTCAGATGTAATTATCTCCCACTGTATGAAGCTGACTTTCCTTATCAAGAGCAAAGTGAAAGGGCTAAGCCTATTATGTCGTCTCTTTGATGTTTTTATAGGATATAATGAAAGATGAATGCTCAATGCTGAAGCTGCAGCTGAAAGAGAGGGATGAACTCATTTCCCAACTTCAGGAAGAGCTGGTAAGTGATAACAAGTGTACTTTCTTTGCAAGGTTACTTGCTATAAACCCTCCAATAATTTATTAACACTAATATTAATTATTAATAAACTGTTAGTGATTCAATCTGATTAATTATCCATTTTATAATCTGATAGTAATGAGGAGTTGACAATCTGAAAAATGGAGAGCATGTTTTATAATATGTATTGAACTTTAGATAATTCTAGAAACAGACCACTGAATAGGTTAGTCATTTCAGTTGAATCTACCAAAAATTGTGAAGGCTAAGACCACATTTTACTTTGTAAAGTGCATGATTGAACTCCATGCTACTTTACCTAGGGATACAAACATGTAATATGAAGTAAATTACTTACTCATCCTACAAACAAAAACAGATTTTACTTTTTATTTTCATAAGGCTACCAAAAGTGTATTAACCTAATGTGACTTTTATTAATATAGGTATTATGGTTTGTAAATCCTAAATGTAAATATTATATAAAACCTGAAATGCATATAGTTCATGTTTTCAGGGTTGTGTTTTTTTTTTTAATCATAAAAAATGTAATAAATCCTCCTTTTATGACATGAGAACACATTTGGTAGTGGGCATACGTAGTAGTGGGCATTACTTTTCTAAGTATGTGTTTTCTACTTCGGATGATTTCAGATCTGTCTACAGATTTGACTACATTAGCAATGATGTATTATTTAATTATTAAATATAATATGAAAAACAGATTTTATAGGCCATCAAGCTTCTGAGAACTCTTAACATGCTAGTGGGATGGCAGACAAATTTAGAGCATATTTTATTGACTCTTGACAACTGACAACATTTTTAGTGAGACTTGACCTTCATTTGTCCTGTTCTATGACTGGGTTGATGCTCATTATTGGTCCCATGAGTATAGTATTATTGTTGATTTAGGGAAATTTTAAATCCTTGTATAAGTGGAACTGGACCATTCAAACGTGTGTTGTTCAAAGGTCAACTTGTATCCAATTTGGGTAATTCAAGTTAAAGTGAAAAAAAAAAAAATACATTTGTGCTTCATTTTACTAACTCAGCCAACAAAGGACTATTCTTTTCAGAAAGAAGGGTACTAAATTACTCTATTTATAGCTATGTAATATTGGGTCTAAAATAATTTCTCATTTTGTTCAACAAAGAAAGCCTAATTTTTTAATGATGTTTTAAATCTGATCACAACTAATATTGAAGAAAAAAAAATAAAACTTTCTGAGTTTATTATCCAGCTTAGACGCTGCAGGTAGTTGTGCTGGGCATTGCCAAAGGTCCCTGGGGAGAATCATTGCTTTAGGGATACTAGATTAAGTTATAGTCCCCAGTGAAATTGTATGTTACAGGATAAATGTCTACCTGATAATCAGGAAAAAAACAAAAATTCTGAACAAAGGATGGGCCTTTCTTTTGACTATTACATGCATAGCTATTTTCATGACATTTTAGACTGTTAGGGCTGTCGTAACAAAATACCATAGGCTGTGTGTTTTAAACAACACATTTTCTCACAGCCCCGGAGGCTACAAGTCCAAGATCAGGGTGCCAGCATGATTGGGTGCTGGTGAAAGCTCTTTTTCCCTGGGTGGCAAATGGCTGCTTCTAAGTTTCTAGCTGTACGCCCAGCGTCCTTTGCAGAGTGCATGTGCTTGGAGAGGGGAAAGGGGCTCAATTCTCTGATGTCTCTTCTTATAAAGACACTAATCCCATAATGAGGGCCCTACCCTCAGGACCTCATCTAAACTCAACCATCTTCCAAAGACCCCATCTCCAAATACCATCACACAGAGGGTAGGGTGTCAACATATGAACTTGGGAGGGACGTGGTTTAGTCCATGGCACATACTGTTTATGCTCATGCCTATTTATTAGCAAGTAAAATTGTGAACGAACTTCTATTTTTTTTTTTAAATTAAGCACTAAATGCACACTTATAACATTGTCATTATTTCTCTGTGATTTCAGAATTATTACCTTAGTTTGACTGTTCTTTCATGGTGGTTTGGTAGATTCTACAAAGCATAAATATCCTAAGAAGCTCAAAATGATAATGTTGATTTAAATGATATATTTTGGTAAAAATGTTTGGGGAAACTGTCCACATTATTAACTGCGTTTCTAACACAAGTGTATTTTGTAATAACACTTTAAATTTACCTCTACCTGTTCTCTTTTTAAAAAAGAAAGCAAATGGGTTGTATCCTTGGGAACACTTTCAAGATGTTTGAAATTATTATCCCTGAACTTTGTATGTAATTATTATCCCTAAAATTTGTAGGTATCACTTAGGTTGGTGAGATTTACTGATTGTTTTAACAGATAATTCTTTGCACATTATAATGTCCAGTGGGATATTAAATATTAGAATATCAGTGTCCTGGGATTGTACATGTAATGGGGCAACAATTGGTGAAAACAAAAAACATACTCTTCAAGCAGGAGTTTTTGGTTTGGTAAACCGGAAGGAACGGGTCCACACATGGGATATTGGGATATTTACTCCCAACTACATTATAATAGAATACAATCTCTGCTCTGCTATGAGGTAATGTGAAGGGCACTAGCTAGTCATATCTATATGGCATGGGCAATGGAAATAGTACTTTTTATGTTGATAACTAAATTTTGTCTTGTATTGGTCTTATAAAATGTGTTCACAAAAAATGGAATAAGCCAAACACTATTTAAATTATCATACCAATTTTAAGACCACTTTCCCATCACATGAGATCTCTAAAATGTTTTTATTTTCACTTATCTCCTCTCCCATAGCAACTTACATGAATTTTGCTGAGCTTGTTGAGGACTTTTAGTGACTTCGGTTCTTTTAGTTGGTTTTCCTTTGAAACATATTTCTTCTCCTTTAAAAATTCTTATTTGTGATTAATATTTGCAAACCCCTAATTATAGTATTTTCTATTTAGATTTAAATTATGTATAGTGTAAGATTTATCACACATTACTGCTTCCGTCTTTCTTCATCTTTCTCCATTTTACGGTCTCTTCTGATTCATTTATGGTTTGGTTAGAAATCTCTCCCAAGTGTTTCCTTCAGATGGTGTATTGATGATGTAGTCTCTAAGTTTTTGACTATCTCTTTACCATGAAAGATGAACGATTCTGCTATGGATTGAGCTGTGTTCCCCAAAAATTCGTATGTTGAAGCCCTAATCCCCAACATGACTGCATTAGAGATAGGGCTTTTAGGAGGTAATTAGGGTTAAATGAAGTCATAAGGGTGGAGTCCTAATTCAATAAGATTGGTGACTTTGTAAGAAGATAAAAAGAGAGAGAAATATCTTCTTTACATGGCCAGGCACCAAGGAAAGGCCATGTGGGCTCACAGAGAGAAGGCAGCTGACTGCAAGCCAGGAATAGAGCCTTTAGTAGGGCCCAACCATGCTGGAACCCTAAACGTGGACTTCTACCCTCCAGACTATGAGAAAATTAAGTTCTGCTTTGTTAGTGACCCAGTGGTATGGCAGCCTGAGCTAAGACAGACACCATGTCTAAGCATAGTCTTTTTAGGTCTTGGTCCTTTTTTCTTAGTAAATAAAATACCATGTATTATTATTATATTATTATTAAAATTTATTGGAGTGAAAATGGTTAGTGAAATTACATAGGTTTCAAGTATATAGTTCTGTAATACATCATCTATATATCACATTGTGTGTTCACCCAGAGTTAGTTCTCCTTCCATCACCGTATATTTAACACCCTTTACTCTCTTTGGCCCCCTTACCCTCTGGTACCTACTAAACTGTTGTCTGTGTCTATGAGTTTTTGTTTCTTTGTTTGTCTTGTAACTTTGTTGCTTTTAGTTTTATATCCCTCATATCAGTGAAGTGGTATGGTTTTTGACTTTTTCTATCTGACCTTTTTCACTTAGCATGTTGTCACATATGACATTTTTTCATCTGTTCTTATGCAGAGTAGTATTCCATTGTGTTTATATACCATATCTTCTTTATCCAATTATCTATCGAAGGACACTTTGGTTGTTTCCATGTCTTGGCCACTGTAAATAAAGCTGCAATGAACATCGGAGCACATATATCTTTACAGATAAATGTTTTCATATTTTTGGGGTACAAACCTAGGAAAGGGATTGCTGGGTCATATGGTAATTCTATTCTCAATATTGTGAGGAACGTCCGCACTGCCTTCCATAGTGGCTGCACCAATCTGCATTCCCACCAACAGTGTATGAGGGTTCCTTTTTGTCCACAGCCTCTCCAACACTTGTTATTATTTGTCTTGTTGATGATAGCCATTCAGTCTGGTGTGAGGTGATATCCCATTGTGATTTGTATTCATATTTCTCTGATGATTTGTGATGTTGAGCATCTTTTAATATGTCTATGGCCACCTGTATATCCTCTTTGGAGAAATACCTGTTCAGGTCCTCTGCCCATTTTTTAATTGGATTGTTTGTCTTTTATTGTTGAGTTGCGTTAGCTCCTTATATGTTTTGGATACGAGCCCCTTCTTGAAGGCACTCTTTGCAAATATTTTCTCCCATTCAATTGGTTGCCTCTTTATTTTGTTGATGGTTTCCTTTGGTGAGCAGAAGATTTTTAATTATTATAGTCCCATTCATTTATTTTAGCTTTTAATTCCCTTGCCCTTGAGGTCAAATTCATAAAATGTTCTTTGAACTCAAGGTACATAAATTTAGTACCTTTGTTTTCTTCTATGCAGTTTATTGTTTCAGGTTGTATGTTTAGGTCTTTAATCCATTTTGAGTTAATTTTTGTACATGGTGATAGATAGCAAGCTAGTTTCATTCTTTTGTATGTGTCTGTCCAATTCTCCCAGCACCATTTATTGAAGAGGCTGTCTTTTCTCCATTGTATGTTTTTGGATCCTTTATTGAAAATTATCTGTCCATATTTGTGTTAGTTTGTTTCTAGGTTCTCAGTTCTATTTTATTGGTCTGTGTGTCTGTTTTTCTGTCAACACCAAGCTGTTTTGATTATTATTGCCCTGTAGTACAAGCTGACGTCAGGGAGTGTGATACCTCCAGCATTGTTATTTTTTCTTAGGATTGTTTTGGCTATTTGGGGTCTTTTGTGGTTCCATTTTGTTGTCGTTGTTTGTTTGTTGTTTTGTTTTTAATTTAGGTGCTGCACATGACATTTTTCTATGGCTTACCTAGGTGTGTGACTCTTTTTCTGCTGTAATTCTGACCAGTATCAGTAATCCTATTCTGTCCATTCAAGTGTTCCTTTAAATTATTTTTTTCCTCAAGTCTTCCTTCAAATTACAGAATATGTTTCCTCCTAGAACCCATATTTCCATACTTGGTCTCATAGATCTATCCTTTGAGTCCCTTATACTTTTCTCTGCTTATTGAACTATTTGTCTTTAGCCGAGATTTCTTCCATTAATATTCTAAGGCACTAATTTGATTCTCAACAATGGCTATGTTTTTATAGTGTTTGAATATTTGAATATTTGAATAAATATTCAAATTCAAAAATTATATTTTAATCTAGAGTATAATTTTATATGTTTAAATTATATCCTGTGAAATATGCTTAATATTTTGGTATTGTAAGTTTGTTATTTGTGTGGGACAGCGTTCCTATTGTACTTGCAGTGGCCAGTCCTCAATGTTGCTTGTGCTTCCTTCCTAGGTTCTTCCTTGGCCCTTTAAATATCCACAATTACTTTATTTTGCTTGTTTATTTTTCTGTTCATCTTTAGTACTCAGGCAAAAATAAATAAATAAATAAACCACTGATAGTCAAAGGCTCCATAGAACCTGCTTTGTTGGCTGGTAACAATAAACAAACTTGAAGGATATTAGCCATTGGTTTTCTTTTGTGACACCCAGCGATCTCCTCAGTTACAAATGATACTACATCACTGGCCATTCTGGGTGACTGCTCTGCAGTTTTTCTAGCCTGAAATACTCTGCAGATCTTCCTAGGATAAGAAATCAGGAAAATATCACCCTTCTTGCAAGAGGAGATATATTCCATCAGCAGTTTTCTTTCCAGAACCTTGATTTCTCATTCTCAACCCAGGCATATTGGCTGCTAGCCCAATGGATCCAGCTAAGCCTGGAGGAGAACAAAATCTTGAGCCTGCTCTCATCTTTAACTCCTCTCAGAGCCTAAACTGTCCCACGTATGCCACTGAGCCTTGCCTTTCTGCCCCAAACTCTGCTTCAGCTCACGAGAGTTAGTGTCAACTTGGGAAAGGATAGTGTCAGGAAATTATACTCAGTGTACCATCTTTTGAGCCTCTTTCTTCATGTACCCTGTGATGAGCAAATACAGAATGGTAATTGTATTATGCAGTCTCCCCCTCCACAATGTATTTCTTCGCAAAGCTTCAGTGACAGCCATATTACATGAAACACCAAAGCATACACACGTTTAATCAATTTTACGTTGGGTTCGAAGATTAAATAAGAAATACAGCAAAGGAAACATTTCTTCCCTTCATCTTCCCGTTGCCTTACTTTTCTTTCCTGGAAGAGGAGAATGACTGAATATAAAAATGTATAAAAATAAGGATATGAGTGTCTAGCCTAATTGCCTATGTAATTAGATTTAGGTATCTTTCTTTCTTGGCCTCAGTTTCTTCAATTGTCAAATTATATTATCATAATACTAAAACTATAGAAAATATTAAATAATCATCAATAATGAATTTGATAGATTACAATATATTTATATAATTATAGTATATATTATATGTGTAATATATATTTACATTGCTGTGTATTAATAAAATTAAGTGTGGAGAATGACATATATTAGGTTGGTGCAAAAGTAATTGTGGTTTAAAAAGTTAAAAATAATTACAAAAACCGCAATTTCTTTAGCACCCACCTAACAGTATAATATGATATAAAAATATATGAAGTGTGATCAGAAAATATGGTGAATGTTTAAATTTTTAAAAATTGTTACAATGAAAGACACAGTGCCTCAAAATATCTCCCTTCACTTCGAACACACTTATCCCATTGTTCTTGCCACTTTCTGAAGCAGTTCTGGAAGTCCTCTTTCATGAGTGTCTTTATGAGTATTTAAGAAATGATGTGTGTAGAAAATGGGCTGAGAAATGGACAAATTGTTTCATCCTCCATCATAACAATGCTTCATGCCACACATTGCTTCTGGTAGATGGCAATTTCTGTCAAATAAAAACACTGCAGTGTGTCATCATCCACCTTATTCACCGGATCTGGCACCATGCAATTTCTAGCTGTTCCACAAAGTCAAAATGACCATGAAAGGAAAACATTTTTAATTGATTCAGGACATCGAGGCAGCCATGACAGCACAACTGAAGACACTGATAGAAGAGGACTTCCAGAACTGCTTCAGAAAGTGGCAAGAACAATAGGATGAGTGTGTTTGAAGCGCGGATGATTATTTTGAGGGGGATTGATTGCAATGTGTCTTTTACTGTATTTTTTTGTTGTTATTTAAACATTCACTGCATTTTTTCATCACATTTTATGCATGCATAGAAAGTTTAATATAATTAATTTTCTTTAGGTAACATGAGACTTGTTCAGTTTCTGTTTTATATAATGTGGTAGTGTTTCACTTTTAATAACAAGTATATATTCCTTTTACAATAAAAAAAACCATGTATATCTCTTTGGAATATAAAGGCAGAATGTAGATTGAGCTCAGTAGTTTTTATTCGATGATGTGTGTATGTGGGAAGGAATGTCTTAGCCTGCTTGGACTGCTATCACAAAATATGATATACTGAATGGCTTAAACAACAGGCATTTATTACAGTTCTGAAGGTGGGAAGTCCAAGATGTTGGCAGAGTCAATGTCTGGTGAGGGCCTTCTTTCTGATTTCTAGAAGACTTTTCTCCTTGTGTCCTCACCAGGCCTTTGTTTGGTGCATGCAGTCAGGAAGAAAGGGGGAGAGCTCCTGTGACTACCTCTTCTCATGAGAACACTAATCCTATCAGGAAAGCCTCCACCTTCATGACTTAATGTAACCCCAATATCATCCAAAGTCCCACTTTGAAATACCATTATTTTGGGAGTTAGGATTTGAACATAGCAATTTTGGGTGACACAAGCATTTTGTCTGTAACAGAGAAATGAGTATCATAAAGGTCTTGTGAAATTACACCCCTCCACCACAAGTAATTAATGATAGCAGTTATGATTTTGCTGTTTTTTCAATTCTCCTTAAGATTCTAATTGAGAAAAAGTCACACCTGAGAATAAAAATCAAAAAAATAAACCAAACATGGGGGTGAGATGTTTGCTGAGGACTACTGTGAATTATTAGATCTGAAGAAGAAATAAGATAAAAAGCTATAACACATACTTCACTGAGAATTATTCAGTATCATGTTGATTGGGCAGGATATTATAATTAATTGAAGGCATGGAAAGGAACCAACATTTAAAGTTGGGATGATAGGAAACTTTTTTCTTAATACTTAAATAATATATGCACATATTTAAATAATGTTTCCATTTATTTTGTAGAATATATTGAACCTTTTGAATATTAGAAATGACTCTCACCCACACAAAGATTTGGGGATTTCATGAATTTGCTTGATTAAGATATTTAATGCACAAGTGTGGGTTTAGATGAAAAGTCTAAACATAGTGGCTAAAGGTAAGAATACTTAATTAGAATCAATTATTAATAAAAGGTGTTTAATCACATATTTAACCTTAGATTTAACTTTAACTATTATATTTAATGATATAAGGCAAATAAATGTTTTTCTCACTTACGAGATTATTTTAGATGTCTTTTTCTCCTCAGATTTAGTGAAGGTAGCAGTAAAGAATGTAGTATAATTTTATTGTTAGTATAAAACTGAGGGACATTGTAAATATTACCTTCTTGTGCCAAAATCTGAGAGATTTATTATAAATGTCAATAGTGAAGTGTAGCCTTGTGTTTTAGGGGTAAAGATATTTTCTTGTAAATGATTATTAATATTATAAATTGTTTCAGAAACCTTATAAATTGTTTCATACTTTGGTTGAAAAGTGTGCCATGTATGATGTCAGAAATTGAAGAAAGTGTATTTGGTATTTATGGATTGACTCAAAATATTTTTTAAAAAGTTGAAGGTAACTTTAAAGGTTATTAAATAAAAACTTTAATTAGACCTGAAGCTGAAGATTAAAATTTAATTGCCCTGATTAAGATCATTACATCATGCTGTGGACTGACTGTTTTTCCAGTAATTTAGACACCTATTACTTACACTGCTAAAAATATTCAATGAATTTATATGAAGAACCACATTAGAAAAGTGAATTGTCAGTAGCTCTAAGCTTTTATAGTGTCTGCCGTTTCACACTTTTCCCTTTGGAATTTTTATTTATTTTCTAGCTGATTTGAGTACAAAGTGTCAGATGTGGCTTTTTACAGTATATTAAAATGAAAAAAAAAATCTATTTAAAAGACCAGTTTAAATGGGTCACCCAAAAACAAGTTTTCTGGGCATAAAAAATTTTTAGCCCTATCTTAAAATAAATATACACTTTAATACAGCCCTCATTAAAACAATAAAGAAAAATAAAACAAGGAAAAACAAAAATACTTCCCATGCTTGCTTTTATAATCTCCCTCTGTTTACCGACATGACAACATTTATACTTGTCTGACGGTAATGAAAGCTATCAGTTACCTTAACTACCACATGTTTATGGGCTAATCTATAAAGGGATACACTGATTGTAAGGCACTTAAAACAATAAAAAAATGACTAAAATCATCTGTATCTACTATTACCATAGGCCAAAAATTCCAAAATGTTAGTGTTAAGACTCCTTCTTGAAAATATTTTGTGTGGGCCTAATTTCTAATTTAGTAAATCCAGGTTATGAGACTGACTTTTACATTTTACACACATGTACTTTTAAACATTTTGTTATCACATTGTTATTACTCATCCGTTAATATACACTGTATTTTAAATCAAAGTTAATTGGGAGAACTTCCAGTTATAAAGTTAAAACATGCACAGAAATTAAGGTAAGAGTCATCATTTAGAATCATCCAGCAAGCTTTAAGCTCAATACGTATTTCCAACCCCTATGTTACTACATATTAATTAATGTATTCGATAAATTCAAAATAAGCAATGAGAGCATAATTATTGTAAAGATGAAAGAATGGTTCTTGAGTTACTTCAGTTCTGGCCTTTGATATAAACATTTGGAGTACTTATTTTTAAGACTTCCACAAATAGAGTGAGGACTGTGTGGTATACGTTTTTGGAGGAATGCTTGCATAATCTGGCTGGTTTAATAATCAAATTAACATGAGGTAAACTAATGAGAGAAAGTAACTAAATTTATTATGTATGTATACACAGAAGTGCTATAAGAATATGAGACCAGAGGACAAATCTGGCAGTTGAGACTTATGTGCCATTCTTGAGCTAAGGAGAAGGGGTAGTGGTGGGGAGAGGGGTGCTTTGGGACCTCAGAAGACAGGAAGGCAATTCACTTAGAGATAGAAAAGCAAATGTTTGGTAAACAAATGTTGCTGGGCTATCTTTAATAATGGGACACAGAGAGGGCCTTACTAGGTTCCTCCCTCTCTATCAAACATATTAAACTATAGTTGTCTTGATGACATCTCCCGCCCTGAAGCAGTCCCTCTCTCTAAATTCTTTTAGGAAGTTAGGGGGAAGATCAAAGGTTTATCCTGAGTCTTTTCTGTTATTTTCTTTTTCCTTATAAATAAGCAGCTTAACATAATCAATATTTTAAAGAGGCATATTTTGGGTGGCAAATTCTGTTCCCCTCACTTGCAAATTTTAATTTGTACGTTAAATATTTTACTGAATTTTAATATCTTTAAATCTGTACTTTATTTTTTTCATTTTAAATTATATGTTTTAAAACTAACACACTAATAAAAAAAGTTACATCAGGGAACGATTTAGTAGCTTCCTAGATTGTATCTTTTGTAGACTTTTATTAAATAAATATGTTTATTAAAAAACTTATTATTTTTGAATGATCATATTTACAAAGTTCAATACAACAAAGGCTTAACTAGCCACATTTCTATTCTGGCCATTACTGATATCCATTTTATGTCATGATTATTATTGTCAACATAAGAAATGCCTAAACCTGTAGAGAATTTTAATGAGTTTATTTGAGCCAAACTGACGACAATTGCTAGGAAGCAAAATCTCAAGGAATTAAGAAAATGCTCTGGAGAACAGCAGTTTATTTTATTTTATTAGTTTCAGTTGTATAAAACAACATAATGATTAGACATTTATACCCCTTACAAAGTGATAACCCCGCAAGTCTACTACCCCTCTGATATAGTACATAGCTGTTATGATATCATTGACTATATTCCCTATGCTGTATAGGGAATATGCATTACATCCCATGACTATAGTTGACATTCAGAATTATTCTACTCAAGCTTCAGGTGTACAGCACAGTGGTCAGGCATCTTATTTTGTACATTATAATCAGACATAAGGAGGGTTACATGAAATCCATCGGTGGTAGATTAAGAGGGCAGAATAAAGCATAGTGGGGAAATCTCAGGGAAAGGATAAAAAGTAAAATGGAGAGACACATTATTTTACATTGGTGAGTATGTGATAGTTAATAATAAACATTCGTGGCACATAGAGATGGTATTTGGGGAACAAGATAACAATAAGGGGTTCTATGGTCTCCTGCTTTGGTGTGATGGATTGTATCCTGAGGAGTCCAGAAAAAAGGACTATGGTGACATTCCAAGGGTATGTTAGGTTCAGTGCAAAAAAGACAAACAGACTCACTTAAGGTAAAGATTGACCCTTGTCAAGGAAGCTACAGGCCAAGGATATGACTACTGGCCATGGCACACTTTTATTAATAGTTAGGAATTTTTGTATGGATACTATTCTATATAGTTTTGGTCTCTTTGTTAGTGGGTCTGCCATGCTGACCTACCCTGAGCTTGTCAGGTTTAGTATGTGACCCCTTTTTCATCTACGTGATTTAAAGTAAGTTTTTTTATGGAAGAGGGTTTTACAAATGATCTTTTCCAGGTATCCAGCAGAGCACGTATATCACTGAGTTGAACACTTCTTCCTCCTACAATGTAGATCTCTTCCTGAAATGTAAATACTAACTCCAGAAAGCCATATCACAGAAAAGAAGTTATAAAAAATTCTTTTTTGTTACTAAACCCTTTGTTCTCATTCAAAGCAAATATTGAAAATTCTTACTTGAGTATAAGTAAACATATAAACAATCATTTTCCCCCAGCCTTTTAAAATTCCATTTACTTTATTTAAATGTAAGCCAAGTTCTCAGCTCATTTGTTAACATTTGAATAGCAAAGTATGTGGCTGCATTAAAGACACTTGCAGAATTGATGAATTTAAAAAATTGAAGGCAATTGAAGAACTGAAAGTATAGCATTATGTGTAATCAGGTTACTATGCATAATAAAAAATGAGCTAAAAATAAAAGACTCTAAGAAATACATATGGCTAAATAGCACTTTATCAAGAATCTGGAACGGAGTAATTTTGATTTGGTTAAAAAATATATTCATAATTCAAATTGAATAAAATTGTGTGCCCTTGAAGCTTTAATAACAGAATAATTCTTACTTGATAAGAGAAACATTCTTTTTGCGTGAAAACCATATCCTGAATTCATCTGGAAAGTAATTCCCCACTTGCTCTACATTCTATTATAATTTATGGTATTATTTCATGCCAGTCATTTTAAGATAGAATATTGCAGGCCCATGCATGATTTACATAAGAACAGGCAGCTGTAAGTACTTTCAAATCCTCTTTCTTTCTCATATTTAGGAAACATTAGGAACAGAAAAGAAATAGATTAGGTATACTTAAACATTATTAAAGTGCCAGGCTACTTTCGTTTTCTCAGGTGAATTAATTGCATGTATCCCAGAAAAGGCTTACTTCAGCAGTAATTACTATCCTGTCAGGTCTGTGAGACAGATGTATAGTGTAAATGGAACAATATTCTATGATACGTAGTGGGAATTAGCCGCTGGGTCCTTACACACTCCGGTACCCTGAGGAAGAGCTGCCAAAAGATAGTCTTTACTATCCACCACACTTGCCTTGACAATCCTACATGTTCGTTTTAGTCGTTATCATGAAGTGTCATTTTGCAGTATGGCATGGATATAGGAAAATAACTGTGGAATAATTTACATGCCAGTATGAAGATGGTTTACCATTAACATATAAATATGTTTTCAAATGAGTATGCAACCATATTATTGCCAAATTAAGCATGTAGCTTAAATTAATTTATACCTCAGTTTTGTCTTATATTTTCATTTATTCTATAAGGTATGTCCTATAACGTAGTAGTTTTCTCTTCATTCTTTTATTTTTACTTTTATTTTACCAATCGAGATTCCAGTGCTTGAAGAAAGTTACAAAATAAAACTATTTAAGTAGTCAGTGGGACACAAAGATAGCCAAAGACATAGAATTAGCAAAAAAGAAAAAATACAAGTTATGTTCCTGAATTATGAGGGGAGTTAATAATAAGCAAAAGAAGTGTGTGTGTGTGTGTGTGTGTGTGTGTGTGTGTGTGTGTTGTGTGTGTATACACATACATGCAAATATATATAAAATCAAGACACAATTTCATGATTTATATATGGCATCTAATTATGTGTATGTATATAGATATGTGCATCTATACAAATAAGTTATATATATATAATGTTCCATTTCACAATAAATCATCTTTAAATATTTTAAAGCCAGCTTGGGCTTGACCGCAGCAAGTGTTAACAAAATAAAGGAATGCAGTGGTCTCACTGAAGGAGCCAGCTTTCAAATGAGGGAGACAGGCAATAACAGATTTTTTAAATAACAATAGCCGTTATTTACTGAGTTCCTACTTTTTGACAGGTGCTCTGATGAATATTTTATTGCCTTTAATTTTTATAATGAAATTAAAAAGTGCATATTATTACTACTTCATCTACAATAAAACTGAAATTCAGACGGATTAAATGGTTTGTTTAAGTCTGCAAAATAAGTGCTAGAGTTAGGATTTGAAGCAAAGTCGGTCTGACTCCAGGATCATGCTTTTCCCCCTACTGTATGTCAAACAGATTTAGAAATGACAAAGCAGTGTGGTTAGTGCTATACGATAGGATGTCACAGTTTAATAAACATAATATTAATAAATTTAAAATGACAAACATAGTCATAACCTAGATTTGTGAAAGTACAAAAAACTGAGAAGTATATGAAGCAAATTAGTTCTCATACTATGTGTCAATATTATGCTATTTGCTTACATATCTCACGTCACCCTCAGTGATACTTTTTTTTTCTTTACAATCAAGGGAGTTGAGGCTTAAAGATTCTGAATAAATTGTTCAAAGTTATCGAACTACACAATATCATTTAAAGAATCTATGAACATAATTTAATTTGACTGTTTGCTATGTTGAAACAAAAAGTGCTCCACTCTAATGTTCCTTAAATCAGATTATTTCTAACTCTTTGTGCCATGCATAGACTGGTGAAGTGTCAAACTGAGAGGAACAAAGAAAATAGACCATGTCAAGTCAGTGGTTATAGGAGTTTCCGAGCTATTGAAGCTCATGGAACTTGGTTGCTTTGAAATGAGAGTTCCTTACAATTCTTACAATATTCTAAATATAATTGCCAATTTTTCTTTTATTAAACTCTCAATTCCTAGTACATTTCACAGCTCCCAGTTTATTCCAATAGCCAGCCAAAATGAATTTGATTTAGTATTTAAAGGCGCCCATGGTTTGAGGCTACTATACCACCTTTTCTTTCCTTTCAATTATGTAAATTTTGTCAGTTGTCCTTCATCTGTGAGCAAACTAGTTCGGTAGCAACTCTAAAGAAATAACTATTTTAAAAAAAGGACATTACCTTTATTAAATGCCGAGGAGTAAAACACTTCTAACACCAACATAATACATGTCTGATTCATGTAAGGGCTTCCTCCCAATTCCCTTTGTTTATTTTGGTTTGTATTTATTTGCTCATCCTATATTCCATTTACTGTTCCTAACAACTCTGTATATTAGGTCGGTTTTATTATTTTCACTGCACTGCAAGCAGGGAAACTAAGGTTCACCACAATTAATGAACTTTCCCATCTGCTAATGAGCAGCAGATGAGACACTGAGGGACGCTTTAGGGTGGTACTACCCTGCCTTTGTTTCACACTGACTTCTTCATACTGGATATGCATTTTGGATGAGGGGAGATAGGATAAATAAATTAAAAAGACATTTGCATTTTTCACTTCCCAGCTATTCTGATCTTTTCAATTAAAAATAATAGGCATTATGCACATTTCTCTGTCATTTTGTACACTGAGATCTTGGACTGCATAACCTATCTTGTTATAATCTGTCATTCAAGAAAACTGTCATTATATAATTTTGCCATGGATGAGAGTCTATGTTTTTTTCCTCTTCTGAACTTTGTTACAGTAGACATTTGTTTTGGTAAAAATAGTCAAACTGCTAGAAAGATGACACTATGCCTGTTACACTGCTCAAGAGTGGCTACATAATTTGTTTGAGTTATCACCAATATGTTGCAAAAGGCAGACACTTGGAAAGTCTAATGTCATCATCCTGATGTAATTGAACTTAAGGCTGGGCAATTAACTCTTTATTTCATCCTTGAAACTTTATGAACACAACTGTCATTGTATCAAGAACAAATGCTGCTTGTTAAAGAAGTCTCACTATTTGTATATGGTAATGGAGGGTATGTTTTTGCATAAAATATTGATCTTTATTAAATACCACGTAAAATATATTTTTGACTATATTTTTGTTTTTTGATTTTTTTAATGAAAGTTATCTAGTGGCAGAAGCGGGGAAAATGTTACCCATTATCCCACTACCTGAACATAATTATTTTGGATATATTCAAGTACCCCCCTTTATATAATTGAAATTATAAGTATTATATATTTTGTATTCTGACTTTTTTTTCTTATATATCAAATACATTTTATATGTCCAATTTTCTTAAATTCCTCAATTAACATTATTGGAGTTTAAGTAGCAAGACACACTTTCTCACAGCATTAGGTATTACTATTTAACTGTATCACCTTTTTTTCCAATAAGTACATACCTACTTTTTTGTTTTTTTCAGTTTTCTGTCTCTACTGGAAATGTCTGCAAAATAACAGAAAATTCTTGATTTTAGTGGCACATGTTCAGCTAGAGCAATAGATATAGATACAAGTAGAATTACGATAATATAACTAAAACGATGGCTGTTGTTGTTTTTTTTCTGAGCTATAGCAAATGGACAAACTATATTTTAAAAAGAAGTTCAATGTTTAATGTGTAAAAAATTGTCTGATTCTTAGAAAACTCCAGAAATTAAACAAGATTGTTAATTGCTTCGAGTTGACTGTTTTCCCCTATTCAATGATTCTTTTCTTATCCAGTATACTGAAATATGGTTACCAAAGTGCACTCATAGATAATGTATAAAGCAAAGAAGAACTGCTTTCTGAAAACATGTCATATATGTCATTAGGCAGATGCATATTTTTCCTTCTGTCGGTTCCAAAATCTGCAAATTTTTTTTTTTGATCTTGTTTTACTCAGAAGCATTTAACTGCTAAATATTCATTCCAAAGAACACTGACAAGGCCAATCTTTCCCAACTCTTTATGTATTAGTCTTTGGAGAACTGAAAAGTGTATACTTGAATAAAACTTTATGGAACAATGAAATTGCAACATATTTATAGTGTTTTTCCATTGTAAAATATTAAACTTACTTCTTGTAAATAATACATTTCCTGTATATAAAGGGGAAGATCCAAACCTATTGATAAACTAGGTACATTTTATCCTATTCGTACTCCATACTTGAGGAAACAGGAAGACATTGTACATTTATTGTAGCTTTAAAGACAGCACATCTTTCATTTTTAGCCCTTTTCCGATAACCTGAGGGGGTAGTTCCCTTCTCTTTAACACAAGGACAGTATAAAGTAGTCTCTAAATTTGTGGACACACTAATAACCCTCTCATTATGCCTGTTCCTTGGGACTTTTTTTCTTGGCAATAAGAGGAGACTTATAATAAGGGATTTGTATATCCCTAAACCGACATTTTGTGTTCACTGGCACCCAATCCCCAGTATTAAGAAACAGTGCATAAAATAATACATGACCTATAAGCTCTCAAATACTTATTTAATAAATAAATGTATAGTTATTCTAAGTAGGCAAAATACATCCCTAATCCCTCAATTCAAATAAACAAATAAACTTTTCAATGTGTTATATATGCAATTCTAAATGATTTTGTGTGTGTGTGTGTGTGTGTGTGTGTATTTTCACAATTCGAAGGAAGTTCGCTGTAAAATTCCTGTCAGTTGGCCCTCAGGGAAATCACACACCTATTTCCCTTCCTAGTTATTCACCGGGTGATTATTAATGATTAGGGTAAACTCTAAAGTGAATGATTTATGTTTTGCTAACCATCAATATTAAGTCATTGGGACTTCATACATGGTTCTCAAGGGTAAATTGAATATTAAGTATCTCAGTAAACTTAACGAATTATTGATGCTAAACAACATGTTGATGTTAAATGCTATTTGGATAGTTTCAATGCAGTTTTCCTTTTCCTGTTAGGATCCCTTGGCTAATTACAGTGCAGAAAACAAAAAAGTTAATTCCATCCTAGAAGCATTAGAGGATGATTTTCAGATATTTATCACTAATGCAAATTAAGAACCGTATCTGTATCAAACATTTTTCTTATACTTAATGTATCTTTGTCGTTTACACCTACCAAATTTTTTCCTTAGGAATTTAAGTTTACCTTTTTCAAAACTATTATAATAACCGATTGTAGCTTGATATTTGAACTTCTAAATGCAATGATATTAGACATATTTGCCGGTTCACGTTTAGACCTCTTTTATGGTATGAAGTATTTATTACCTTGGAGCCCTGGAATCACCCTGCAAAACTCTAATCCCAGATCAGTGATGTGCTTAGAATCACTGTGTGTTGATACATGGGATTTGCCCCCTGAGCATACTTTATTTAAATCTGGTTGCAAGACATTTTCTTTTCTTTCTCCATACATCACTGAAAACGTCTAATGCTTTGTCAGCAGCGCCTGGGACTCTCATCAAAGAGGATAGCTTAGGAAAATCAGATTTTCCCAGAGAGACATATCCAGCTAGAATACAGTTTTAATTTTGCCAAGTTGAAATAGAGTATACCAGATTGTTTTAATTGTATGTAAGACATCTGGGAGAATTTTGCTGCAGTCTAGAGAGTCATATGCCATTGTGAAATGTTTGCCTTATTATAGGCAACACAAGTTCTGGGACATAATGGTACATGTTTTCTAATTTTCTGAATTAAACCTAAATTGCAATGATAGAGACTCTGCCTTCTCAAACTGGTGCTTTCACACATGACTTTAAGGATATTTCAGGATTTGGGAAAAGCATTCCTATTTTGGTCACCTTACCAACATTCTGAGATAGAACACTGTGGCATGAGGTTTCTGGTATTCTGATATGTGCATGTTGTATTTTACTATTGGATAGAACCTTTTTGGGTAAATATAGAGTTGACAAATAAATTTTTATCTATCATAAGCCATGCCCCTTATTTCTTTCCCTTTCTGATTTTGATTAACAGAGCACTATCAGAAAGCACACAGAACAGAAATTTAGATCAAGCTAACTTTCAGATCTGTCATCCTAATGAAAGAGTATTAGTCAAATGTCAGGAACTGCAGAAAAGTTTTCATTTATACTTAAAATGGATGAGCAGACACATGTTCTTTTTCTGAGCTGCCTCAACTCACATGCGTTGCTATGTGGGTCTTCTTTTCCTTCCCAGCCCTCTCTGACTTACTCCTAGAGTTCCTAGAAGAGAATCTAGTCCTTTCAGTGCCAAAATTTAAATAAAGATGTCTAAATTTTATTATAGGTTGTATAGGGTATATACATTTATATAGCAAAATACACCATATCAGCTAATATATTTTTAAAATTCAAGATTGTTTTGTTTTGTTTTGCTTTTAGTTAATGGGGTCTCCTGGGGGTATTTTCATTATTAGAATGGAACTGACACTGTAAACGTTCTTATACAATTATTTAAAAATATTTCAGTTGTCCAATTTAATTCAGCTGTCCAATAATTAAAATATTGAAATATAGTATTAAGTGAACTGTTTCTGTCATTAAATATGTATTTGGATTTAATTTTTATGAAATGCTCAATCATTTTGAACCTGTGAACTATCAAGTATTTTGTGTGTGTCTTCCATGTTACCAAGTACTTTGAGAAACATGATTGTTATCCAAGAATGAGTCTATAATTTAGATGAGGAATCTACAATAGCACAGGTATAAGCCATTTATATCACATAAGCATCTTGGTTAAGCTTATAGCCCACCAAAAATATCAGTTCATTAAACACATGCATGAATATAGATTTCAGTAAGCAGAACATGTTTAAATAAAAATTGAAAAAGAAATGTGAATGAACTTTCCATACAGCTTCCGACTACAGGTTTGAACAATTGAAATCTAAACATGGGATGGGGCAGCGTGTATCTGTGCCCACCATATACCCTCGGTCTTGTTTGGACTGCTATACAAAATGTCATAGACTGGGTGGCTCATGTACAACAAGCAGTTATTTCTCCCAGTTCTAGAAGTCCGAGATCAGGGTGGCAGCATGGTTGAATTCTGGTAAGGGTTCTCTTGCAGGTTGCAGACTGCTGACTTTTAATCATATCCTCATGTGGCAGAAAGAGAGCAAGCTAGGTTTGTGGCCTCTTCTCAATCCCATTATTGAGAATTCCACCCTTCTGACCTAATTATCTCCCAAAGGCCCCACCTCCAAATACCATTACATTAGGGATTAGATTTAATATGTATGTTTTTGGGGGACACAAGCATTCAGTCCATAATAGATCAGTAGATCACATGCTTTCTCAGCTTTCTGTAAGCACATTGTTGCATCAGACCCATCAAGGCCCAAAAGTTGGCCTGCAGAACGTAGGGCTAAAGCTCTAGTCCAAGTATATACTTGCATGGAAGGGAGAACAAGCAGAGAAAGCCCACAACCATAGATCAGATTATCTCAAAAGTGACACTGTTGGAAAGGCTGAACTCCCCATATTTTGTCCCTTTGCCCAATCTCATCAATTAGAGAAGACATTTCTCTTGTGCTGTTGAAGCTTAGATCAGGAGAATAGAGCAAAGACTAGAAATCCTTCTCTCACTCTTCCAAAAGGAAGTTCATACTTTAAAAACTAAGATAGGGATACTAGAAGAGAAAGAAAATGGTTCCCCCAATGGGAAGTGTAGATGAGACTGATACATGAATCGTCTTTATTTTTCTATCTCGTACTCATTAGGCAATGGTCTTTGAGTTAGTACTGCTACCGCAATTGACGTTTGTACCTCGATTCTTGTCTTTTTGAAGGAAAGAATTCAGTCAAGAAACAGAGCTTGTGCAGCACAGGACAGCAAGAAGTTTATTAGTGAAACCAAGTACACTCTGAGACATGGAGCAGGCTTACCCAAGAGAGGAAAGCAGCCTCTCCTTAGATTGTGTGAGAGTTTTTATTTCTGGGTAGAATTATCTACCCCTCTGCCTCTCTGTTATTTTTGTCTCCGTTGAGGTGTCCCATCTTCCCTTCTGGTTCCCAAAGTTGTTTCTCAGGGCATAAGTGTGAACCTCTTAATTTTCCATGATTTATTTGAGAAGCTTATTAAAAATGGTCCTGAGAAGCAGGATTTATATTCTGGTAAGTGGGATGGTTTCTCTCTCTCTCCAGCATTTTTCCTTCTTCTTATGACATATCTTGATCTCAGTGTCCCGCTGAGTAAGCAAGGTATTTGAGCCCCAAGTGAGAGCAGCTGCAAGGAGCCTCCTAACTGTAACTAGTTCCCTCCTCCTCCTGCTCATTTCTACATTTCTATCAGTACCTTGGATTAAAGGTAATTATAATATAACATGAAATATAATCAATTCTGAAAATATAACCATGTAACATATAAAATAATGCATATAAAATACATAATATGACATATGTTCTATGAAGCATCCTTTGATCTTTGCTTCTTTAGTACCTTAAGATTTATTGTTTTATTAAATCTATTATTAAAATGAGCATCCTTTATTTATTAATAGTTAGTACAAGAGAGGATCCTTTGTTTTACTTAAGAGAGAAAAAATTAAATTGGTTCCACCAATATCTAATATTAAATGTGTGTGGGTGAAGAATAATGGGGAGAAAGGTTCTATCTTAACTCAGAATTAGAAAGAAGACAAAATACCCATTTTCTATTACAAAAGAAGTTGACTCTCTGACATTAATTTCACCATGGGAAATCTATTATCTTCATTTTAAAGGAATTAATTGGTAGTAGTAGTATTTATGAAGTGTTGTGTGCTTAAATCCTTGAAGAACTTTTCTGCATTATGATTAGCCTAAGATATCTAGTCTGGAGTTTTTTTACATTTTTCTGTCTTTGTGATTATATTCTCTCACTAGATATCTGATGAATTGAAGTAGACAGCTCTGAATTTCAGCAAACTCAGTGGTAACATTTTATGAGTATAAAAAAATAATAATTTAAAATGTCAATATTGAAAATGTTTTATAGTTCACATATTTTATGTCTTCACTGGCTGCAGTACTTACGTGTAAAGCTTAAAGCAGGTCAACAAAGGGACATCATTGTATTGCAAAAGGGAGCATCCTCAGCTATGAAATGGCTCTCATAATTTTTAAAAAATAGTTTAAACCCTGTCTCCAAGTCACCGTAAATTTCCGTGGCAGTTGTGGCATTTCTCATCAGAGAGTAAATTCTTTTTTTCAATTGGAGAAATGGCATCTGGGTTAAAAAGAAAGCAGAAATTTTTTTTTTTTCAATGCCTTAAAAGAACTTCTAAAAATGACAGATGCTACCGTGTAGTGGTTACATAACTTAGGCAGATTGGCTGATTTCTTACAGCTCTAAAACACCATGCCTCTGACATGTCCCTATGGATAGTTTTACCTGAATCCTAGAGACTGACTCAGCAGCTAGTGAGTTGTCACTAAATGATGTCTTTCTTCCCCTTTGGAAAATATTCACCTAAAAGTAAAAGGCCAAAGTAAGAGGCAACAAGCATTTATTTGAGAATAAATGAATAATTTTAATAATAAATTAAAAATGAATAGCTACTTGGGAAGCACTAATTCAGGTAGAAACTCAAGAAGTGTTCTGATTAAGGGGTGGAGCTAATTATGAAGACTGTCTTCAACTCAGGGTAATATAATAGTCAGGATGTCTGCTTCACTGTTAGTTTCAGTGTTTGAAAATAATGTTGCTTTGGCCCAGTCCAAAGGTTATTTTACCCACTTCCAAAGGTTTGAGGAGTAAGACAGGCAAGGCATTTTCTCTGGAATGGGTTACCTAGCTCTATTTAAAAATGGTTTCACTTATGTCAACTTTACACTTTTCAAGATCAATGTCTAAAAACCTCCATAGCTAATATAGAAACAAAAACGATACATTCCTTCTCAAAAATAGGTTTCATTATCAAAACAATAGTTCATGATTTAGATAACTAATTCCTAAAACAAGAAATCAGGAATGTGTTTGAAGACTAGAGTGGGAATAAATATTAAAAAAATAATAATAATACTTAGTGAAGAACATATTTCTGCATGTATCCCCTGATATAATCTAGTTCAGGATGGATTTTGTGTTATAACTACTTATGATCTCAAGTCTCTCCTTTGCCCAGGTTGCTGGCTACTCTGTAGAATTTTAAAAGCTAGATTGACTTTTATTACATTGTAAATCAAGTAGAAACTGCATTATCCCCATTTTGAGGGTTGTCCTGGTACTCTGGAAGTATATCTGGCTCTCATTCGTCCTCACAATACTAAAACTATTTTAAGTAGAAAAAATGTGGTTTCTCTTGCCAGTAAATTCCTATGACTTGCCCAGTGAATGAGAATTTAGGCAAGAGTCACAAATAGGAACTTACATTCAATCTACATGACTGCTGTCCTTTTTGAGTTTCCTCTCTCCTAATTGTTAGCATATTTAATGGTTTCTCTTTTTTTGTTCATTAAAAGATAATTATTGGCATTAGTGAGTGCTCAGTAAATGTTAATTACTCCACCCCACTAGCCTTCATTGGACTAATTTGTTAGTCAATATAGCCTATTCTCACCAGCTTCCTAATTAAAACATCTTTAAACAAACTGTAATTTGAAAGCAAAATTATTTTTTTCCTAAATATATATATATATATATATATATATATATATATATATATATATATATATATATATATGTAATCAGTAGTTACATGAATGTTATTAAAAATTCTTGGTTTTTATACTCTGCCAGGAACAAGTTTGACAGGAAATGTTGAAGTTTTGCTTTGGGTTTTGTATGCACAAAATCTAAGCCTTTGATTGGGTTAGCTTTATGGCTGAGTGGAGCCATCTCTTTGCTTATTTGTTTGCTTGGTTTTCTCAGGGAGAGGAGGAATAAATAGGAAAGTAGGAGGAACATGAAGGCAAAGTAGGTACAGAAACAGTGACCACAAGGATGAACCAAAATCTGGACTTTATAGGAAACCAGTCTATTTTGGGTAAGCAATTGAATCTGAAAGGAAAGGAGGAGGGATTTGGGGAATCTGAATGGAGCGTGGCTTTGGATGTGCAGAGAAGAGACTGTGGGTACTGGTCTGAGGTGTCTGATCATCAAAGAGAAACAGCAACAAAGTAGGAAATAGCAAGAGATGAGCTCAACTTCGGGGAGAATAGTGCCTGCAGAAAAGAGATAGCTATGAAGGATACTGCTTGCTGATAGCGCAAAGGCAGGGAATTAGTGCTGAAAGGGATTGGGTCATTTAGAGAATGCCCCTGTCTAATGTGACTATATTCTAGTTTACCTAAGACAATGCCTGACCACAAAATCACTATTCCATCTTTATTAGTAGCTCCCTTCCATGTTAACAAAAAAAAGTAACAGTTTCATAATAAATTACATACTCAATTTATACAATACCCAAGAGGTGTGTATGAGGAGACTTTTGCTTAATGGGCTATGAAATTGCTTGTCTTAAAAAAAAACACAAAGATATATATATGTGTGTGTGTGTGTGTGTATACACACACACACACACACACACACACACACACACACACACACACACACGATATCCTGAAGTAAGGATAAGATGTTAGGTTGGTTGAACATCTGAAGACTATTTGTAGACTTCTTAAGTTCAAGGAGATGGTGTAGGGGAGGAAAAAATTTTCCTCTACCCTCAAAGTTCCTTCAGCTAGTCTAATAATCAAATAGATGAGATAGATTAACAAGAGAAAATAATCAAATTTAATACATATGTGCAATGGGAACCTCACATCCATGAGAGGGTCAGAGACAGAAAAGGAAAATGGGCATATAAGACATTCTTAGCTAGGGATGAGGTAATGCACCTTGAGATTTCAGACGGTAATTGCAGAAAGGGCATATATTTGGTAATTATTAATTTGCCCTGCCATTTATAGATAGGCAGAAAATCATTTCTGGTTTTAACTCTTATCATGGGCCACACTTCTAATTTAAATTCTTCTAGATAGTTAAGGCATGGGAGAAGTTTCTCTGGAGCCTTCAGGATCTCGATTGCCATTAGCTCAAAATATCCACATACTACTGAGGCACATCTTGGGGTGGCTTGTTCTGAACCCCTGCAGTGGCATCTGTTAAAAAGTTAACACAGGTTAAGGACTAAGTGTGGGTTTTTTGAAGTTCTACTGGACAGTTTAAATTAGGCAATTTTCCACCATTTATTATTTGTATCACCTTGGGCAAATTATGTAATATTTTATTTCCTCAGTTTTCTCATTTGTGGTACAGAGGTAATATGAGCATCTCTACAGCTCTAGTGTCGATTAAATGAGTCAATGAGAAAAAGTGCATTTACAGCAGTATGGTTATTTGCTGCCAAAGTGGTTCCCTTCTGGTTTCATGAAATCGGCTACCTATAGATTTCCAAGCTTTTTTTGATCTGCCAGATTAAAATTTGTCTACAGGAGAAATTGGTAATAAACTAAGAGTCAGGCCTTTTACATTTAAAGCACTCTTCAAATGTAAACTATTATTAACCGGCATTCATATTTTCAGTTTTTGATATCATTGAATACTTTAAATGATATTTTAAATTTTTATGATTTGATCTATCCTTGCAAATAATTTTTACCTATCTCAATGTCATAATGTTTTCTAGAAGATTATATCTTTAATGATGTAATGTGGAACTTTTCTCATATTTTATTACACCCAACATAGAATATTTTTTTTTAATTAAAGTTTATTGAGGTGACAATTGTTAGTAAAGTTACATAGATTTCAGGTGTACAATTCTGTATTACATCATATATAAATCCCGTTGTGTGTTCACCACCCAGGGTCAGTTCTCCTTCCATCACCATATATTTGATCCCCCTTACCCTCATCTACCACCCCCGTCCCCCTTACCTTCTAGTAACCACTAAACTATTGTCTGTGTCTATGAGCTTTTGTTTCTCATTTGTTTGTCTTGTTCTTTTGTTGTTTTTGGTTTATATACCGCATATCAGTGAAATCATATGGTTCTCTGCTTTTTCTGTCTGACTTATTTTGCTTAGCATTATAATCTCAAGATCCATCCACGTTGTCACAAATGGTCCTATTTCATTTTTTCTAACTTCCGAATAGTATTCTATTGTGTATATATACCACAACTATTTTATCCATTCATCTATTGAAGGACATTTTGGTTGTTTCCATGTCTTGGCCACCATAAATAAAGCTGCAATGAACATTGGAGCACATGTGTCTTTGTGGAAAAATGTTTCAGATTTTTTGGGTAGATAACCAGGAAAGGGATTGCTCGGTCATATGGTAATTCTATTCATAATTTTTTAAGGAGCCTCCACACTGCCTTCCATAATGGCTGCACCAGTCTGCATTCCCACCAACAGTGTATAGGGTTCCTTTTTCTCCACAGCCTCTCCAAAACTTGTTACTATTGGTCTTGTTGATGATAGCCATTCTAAATTGGGTGAGGTGATATCTCATTGTTGTTTTGATTTGCATTTCTCTGATGATTAGTGATGTTGAGCATTTTTTCAAATGTCTATTTGCCATTTGTATGTCCTCTTTGGAGAAATGTCTCGTCAGGTTCTCTGCCCATTTTTCAATTGGGTTGTTTGTTTTTTTGCTGTTGAGTTGCATGAGTTCCTTGTATATTTTGGATATTAGCCCCTTATCGGAGGCACTGTTTGTAAAAATCTTCTCCCATTCAGTTGGTTGCCTCTTTATTTTGTCGATGGTTTCTTTTGCTGTGCAGAAGCCTTTAAGTTTCATATAGTCCCATTCATTGATTTTAGCTTTTACTTCCATTGCCTTTGGAGTCAAATTCATAAAACGCTCTTTGAACCCAAGGTCCATAAGTTTAGTACCTATGTTTTCTTCTATGCAGTTTATTGTTTCAGGTCTTATGCTTAAGTCTTTGATCCATTTTGATTAATTTTGGTACATCATAACAGATAGCAGTCCAGTTTCATTCCTTTGCATGTGGCTTTCCAATTCTCCGAGCACCATTTATTGAGGAGGCTGTCTTTTCTCCATTGCATGTTTTTTGCTTCTTTGTCAAAAATTATCTGTCCATATTTATATGGTTTTATTTCTGAGTTCTCAATCCTATTCCATTGGTCTATGTGTCTGTTTTTCTGCCAATACCATGCTGTTTTGATTATTGTTGTCCCGTAGCACAAGCTAAAGTCAGGGAGTGTGATACCTCCATTATTGTTCTTTTTTTCTTAAGATTGCTTTAGCTATTCGGGGTCTTTTGTGGTTCCAAACAAATCTGATGGTTTTTTGTTCTATTTCTTTAAAAAATGCCACTGGGATTGATAGGGATTGCATTAAATCTGTATATTGCTTTGAGTAATAGGGCCATTGTAACTATGTTGATTCTTCCAATCCATGAGCACTGAATGTCTTTCCATTTCTTTGTGTCTTCTTCAATTTCTTTTTAAAAATGTCTTATAGTTTTCAGCATATACGTCTCTCACATCCTTGGTGAAGTTGATTCCTAGGTATTTTATTCTTTTAGCTGCAATTGCAAAAGGAATTTTTTTTTTTTTTCTTTTTTTAAGATTTCATTGTTAGTATATAGGAATGCAATGGACTTTTGTACGTTGATTTTGTAGCCGGCAACTTTACTGTATTCGTTAATTGTTTCTAATAGCTTTTTGGTGGAGTCTTTAGGGTTTTCTATATATAGCATCATGTCATCTGCAAAGAGTGACAATTTAACTTCTTCATTCCCAATTTAGATTCCTTTTATGTCTTTCACTTGCCGAATTGCTTTAGCGTGGTCTTCCAACACTGCTGAGAAGCAGAAGTGATAGGGGACAGCCCTGTCATGTCCTGAACGTAGAGCAAAGGGCTTCAGGATTTCACAATTAATTATGAGATTAGCTGAGGGTTTGTCATATATAACCTTTATTTTTTTAAGGTATTTTCCTTCTATACCTATTTTATTAAGTGTTTTCATCATAAATGGATGTTGTATCTTGTCAAATGCTGTTTCTGCATCAATTGATGTAATAAGATTTTTGTCCTTTATTTTGTTTATGTGATGTATCACATTAATGGATTTGCGTATGTTGAACCATCTTTGTGCCCCTGGGATGAACCCCACTTGGTCGTGATGAATAATATTTTTAATGCATTGTTGTATTCGATTAGCTAGAATTTTGTTTAGGATTTTTGTGTCTGTATTCATCAGAGATATTGGTCTGTAGTTCTCTTTTTCTGTGTTGTCCTTACCAGGTTTTGGTATCAGGGTAATGTTGGCCTCATAAAATGAGTCTCTTCTTCAATTTTTTTGGAAGAGTTTGAGCAGGATTGGTATTAGATCCTCTTTGAAGGTTTGGTAGAATTCACTAATGAAGCCATCTGGTCCCAGACTTTGGCTTTTGAGAGGTTTTGGATGACTGATTCAATTTTGTTACTGCTGATCGGTCTGTTTAGATTTTCCAGTTCTTCATGGTTCAGCCTAGGAAGGCTATATGTTTCTAAGAACTTGTCCCTTTCTTCTAGGTTATTGAATTTGGTGGCATATAGTGCTTCATAGTATTCTTGGATGATCTTTTGCATTTCTGTGGCATCTGTGATAACTTCCCCTTTTTCATTTATGATTTTGTTTATTAGTGTCTTCTCTTTTTTTATCATAATGAGCTGAGACAAGGGTTTGTTAATTTTGTTAATCTTTTCAAAGAACCAGCTCTTTGTCACATTAATTCTTTTCTGTTGTCTTTTTGTTCTCTATTTCATTTAGTTCCACACTGATTTTCATTATTTCCTTTCTTCTGCTGACCTTGGGTTTCATTTGTTCTTCTTTCTCTAGTTCTTTAAGATGTAATGTGTGGTTATTTATTTGTGATTTTTCTTGTTTCTTGAGATAGGACTGTAATGATATAAATTTCCCTCTTAAAACTGCTTTCGCTGCATCCCAAAAATATTGGTAGGATGTATTTTCATTCTCATTTGTTTCTATGTATCTTTTGATCTCTCCTCTAATTTCTCCTTTGACCCAGTCATTCTTTAAAAGTATGTTGTTTAATCTCCATGTATTTGTGTTTTTTCCTGCTTTCTTTTTGCAGCTGATATCCAATTTCAAACCTTGTGATCAGAGAATATGCTTGGGATGATTTCAATCTTCTTAAATTTGCTGAAGCTGATTTTATGTTCCAATATATGGTCTGTCCTTGAGAATGTTCCATGTACACTAGAAAAGAATGTATAGTCTGATGTTTCAAGATGAAGTGCTCTATAAATGTCAATTATGTCCATTTTATCTAATGTGTCATTTAGGGCTGCTATTTCATTATTTATTTTCTTTTTGGATGATCTATCCATAGATGTCAATGATGTATTTAGGTCCCCTAGTATAATTGTGTTTTATAGAAACACAATTGGTCAATTTCTCCCTTTAGTTCTGTTAATAGTTGCTTGGTATATTTCGGTGCTCCCTTATTGAGGGCATAAATATTGATGACTGTTATGTCTCTTGTTGTATAGTCCCCTTTACCACCATGAAATGTCCATCTTTGTCTCTTGTTACCTTTTTCACCCTAAAGTTGGTTTCGTCTGATATCAGTATAGCTACACCTGATTTTCTCTGGATGCCATTTACTTGGAGTGTCAATTTCCACCCTTTTGCTTTGAGTCTATGTTTGTCCTTGAAGCTGAGATGCGTCTCTTGGAGACAGCATATGTTTGGGTTTAGTTTTTTGATCCAATCTGGTACTCTGTGCCCTTTTATTGGTGAGTTCAGTCAATTTACATTTAGGGTGATTATTGATATGTGAGGATTTCCTGTCATTCTATCTTTAGTTTTCTGGTAAGGCTGTCTCTCCATTGTTTCTTTGCCTTTTTATTGTTGTCTATTATTTCTGTGTGGTGGTTTTCTATGATGTTTCCCTTTGTTTCTTCTTGTATTACAGTATATAGTTCAGTTCTGGATTTTTTTTTTTTTTTTCAGTGCTTACCCTTAAATTTCTATAAAAGAAAGTTTGATATTTAGAGTATTCCATTTTCTTAAGAATGCCTACTTTCTCCATTCCCAAAATTTGGTTCAGGCCTTTACTCTCCCTCTTTTTATGTTTTGGTTGCCACAAATTGTCCCTGTGGTCGAATAGCCTCCTTTAGTATTTCTTGTAGTGCAGGCCGTGTATTAGAAAATTCCAGCAGTCTGTTTGTCTGGAAAAGTCTTTCTTCCTCCTTCATATCTAAAAGATATCTTTGCTGGGTATGTTATTCTTGGCTCTTAATTTCTCACTTTCAATAGTTTGAAAATTTGGTTCCACTCCCTCCTGGCTTGTAGAGTTTCTGCTGAGAAATCTGATGATAATCTAATGGGCTTTCCTTTGTAGGTTACCATCTTATTTTCCCTGACTGCCTTGAGGATTCTTTCTTTGCCGTTGATTTTTGACAGCTTCAATAAAATGTGCCTTGGAGAAGGCATGTTGGGGTTGAGGTAATTAGGTGTTCTATTTGCATTTTGGATTCGAGGATCCAATTCTTTCCACAAGTTTGGGAAGTTCTCTTAACTATTTGTTTGAATATACTCTCTGTTCCTTTCTCTCTTTCTTCTCCTTCTGGTATGCCCATTATTCTTATATTTCTCTTTCTGATGGAGTCAGAAAGTTCCTGTAGAGTTCTTTCATTTCTTTTAAGTCTCAAGTCTCTTTCTTCTTCCATCCGTGTCATTTCCAGGTTTCTATCTTTGATGTCACTGATTCTTTCCTCCATCTGGTCAACTCTACTACCTAAGCTGGCTATTTCATTCTTAATTTCTTCTATTGAGTTCTTAATCTCTAGAAATTCTGCTTGTTTTTTTGTTTTGTTTTTTGTTTGTTTTTTTTTGTTTTGTTTTTTGTTTTTTATGTAATCTCTTTCGTAAAATGCTCATGTTGTTCTTTGATTGTGTTTCTGAGTTCATTAAACTGCCTTTCTGTGTTTTCTTGCATCTCCTTGAGTTTTTTCAGAACTGCAATCTTGAATTCTCTGTCATTTAAGTCATATATTTCCATATGTTTAAGTTCATTTTCTGGAGACTTCACTTTCTTTCTGAGCTGTCTTGTTGCCTTGTTTATTCATGGCAATTAGTGATTTATTATTTCTCTTCCTCGACATCTACAGGAGTGGGTTCTGCAGCAGGTTGACAGGAAGAAGTCTTTCTTTTGTTTTCCAGTACGTGTTTGTAGAATGTTTTATTTTCTCTCCAACTGCAACCTTTTTTTCTCTCTCACACTGTAGTGTTATGTTTTCTCTACACTATTCCAGCTTCTCACACAATGGGGCATTCCCTGGAAGGGGGGCTTCTCCTCTGTTAACAGTTTGCCTGGGTCATAGGGCACGGTGTCCCTGTGGGGGTGCAGAGAGCTTTTGAAGTTCCAAAGCTCTTCCTGCACCAGAGTCAGAGCTCATGTGTTTCAGCAGTTCTGTTTACTCCTGCAGGGATCTGCCCAGATAGGTGGGGTCAGGGGCAGGGTGAGTTGTGAGAATTGGCCCAGAGCAATGGCCACCACCACAGCCGGTCCTGCTTCCACAGCTCCCTCCCCTTTGCTGGAACTAGTTTGGCTGTGAATCTGTATCTGCAGACCACAGTTCTCAGAACTGCAAATATTCTATTCTTTTTATCTGACACAGCTACTGTTCTGCTTCTAGCTCTAGGCAGGTGGGGGTGGGGTGAGCTCTGGGAGGACAGGGAGGGGGCGGCTAGTCTCAGTGCCTAAGACTTCTGTTCCCTGCTCTGCAGTGAGGGCTTAAAGCGCCATTTTCAGCCTTCTTCTCTCAGTCTTTGCTCTGAGGTCTCTGCCATGAGCGTTATGTTCAGCCGTGTTACATGCTGCCCCCTCAGCCCTATGGGCCATAAACAGAGCCCTTACTGTCTGAGTTCTTCCCTCTCCCACAGATGTGGAAGTTCCGGGAAGTTGTGAGTTCGGAGCACTGAGCTAGGTCTGCGTCATGCGCCCGGGGCTCTGGGTCTCCGCACTTCTCCCTTCCCTCCTCCCCTGCTTGCACAATTTGCCCACCTTTAGGTGAATTCAGTAGTGAGACTCTTCATCTTGCCTGTCTGCTGTGCAAGGAATCCCTCTTGGAGTTATAGTTGTTGAGTTTGTTGTAAATTCCAAGAGAGATTCCCAGAGGCTCACCTCATGCCACCATTTTGATGACATCTAGCAATTTTTTAATACTTATTTATCCTTTTTTTCATCTTTTTTTTTTTTCTTTTCTTTTTCTATATTCCCTTTATTGTGTATCTGGCCAAATCACTTGGTACAAAATCTTTATTAAAGCAAATCTTTTAAATTTTGTTGACAATTGTGAATCTATTTCAAGAAAGTACACATTATATTTCTCTCTCTAGGTATACAATCTATTTTACCAAATTTTTTTCATTGTATAATTATTACTGCATTCCATCAGAAAAACTTAACTACACAATGAGACTAATAACATTGCTTAGCCTCTTGAATAAATAATAATATAAGATGTATTCTTTTATCTGTTCGGTACTCTTGAGCCCTAGCCAAACCTTTCAAGATTTTGTAATTTTTTTCAAGTACTCTATGACTTCCTTTCCAGTAATATATAATATATATTGAGATATATGTAACGTGGATATTACTAAACTAACACTGTACTTCTGAGTTCTTAAATTATACTTGCTTAACCATGCATGATAAAAATAATTTCTAAGCTCAGGGAATTGTCTCATATTTTACAGCAATTACTGGTAGTAACAAATGGTACTATTGAAAAACATCCTCATTGTTAGAACTACTTTCCCCTCACTTATTGTTCCACATTAGCCTTATTCTTCCTTGAACACACAAAGCATGATCCTTCCTTTGGGTTATTTGCCTTAGCTGCCTGCTCAGATCAGAACATTCTTTCCCCCAATTCGTATGGCTGCTACCTCTTGTCCTTCAAAAATGTACTCAAATGTTACTTTCTCAAATTTCCTTAGTTTACCTTATTTAAAGTGGCAACCTGGCCCCCACATAATATGCTCTATTCCTATTACTCAGCTCTCCTTTCCCAACAACAATTTATTACTTTCTAATACACAATATCATTTACCTGTTTAGATGTTTGTAGTTGCTACCTGCCTACCCCAGCCAATTATGTACCAGGAAGCAGAGAGATACTTGTTTCATTTACCAGTGTATCCGTAGTTACAAATCCAAGGTTCAGCATGCTTTTTCTGTAAAAGGCCAGATAATAACATGTCAGGCTTCGTGGGCCGTACAGTCTCTGTCTCTACTAAACTGTGCCACTGTGGCCTGAAAGCAGCTATAGACAATAAGTAAACAATGGGTGTGGCTATTCCAATAAAATCGTATTTACCTAAACAGTCTGTAGGCTGGATTTGACTATAGTGTGCCATTAATGTTTGGCACACAGTAAGCTCTTAATAAATGTTTGTTGAGTTAATAAATACATGTTTTGAAACTAAACAAATTAAAAATGTGAACATAAATTACCTAGCAAGTTTACCTGTTTTTTCAACCTAAAATGGATAGTCATTTCTTCTCTACTAAAATATTTACTCTGGCCTTACTGCCCATCTTCAACAAAAGAATTCCTCATTCAATTAAAACTACCATGTTTCCCCGAAAATAAGACCTAGCCCTACCATCAGCTCTAATGCATCTTTAGAGCAAAAATTAATATGACTCAGTTTTATTTTACTATAATATAAGACCTGGTCTTATGTAATATATTGTAATATATAATATAATATAATATAATATAATATAATATAATATAATATAATATAATATAATATAATATAATATAATACTGGGTCTTATATTAACTTTTGCTCCAAAAGATGCATTAGAGCTGATGGTCGGGCTAGGTCTTATTTTTGGAGAAACACGGCAAAATGTATTCTTATCTACGACAGAGTAATTGGGGTATGATAGAGTAATTAGAAGCATAATGAGCAGTAAAATGCTGTCCCGGACCAGCTGACAGCAAAACTCTGAGTTCAAGATTCAAATTCCATATGTTGCTTAGTGCTTATTTTTTAATTTAATTTCCAGACAACAAAAGTTCTTCTTCAGCATTTTAAGAAATTTCCATTTCTGTAGTGGTGTATAATGTTCTTATTTCAACTGTGAGGATAAGAGATTTTCCTATTTCTTGAGTTAAATATAAACCTGAAATTGTGGCAGTGAACTTGCAGCTATTATTTTCTCCCTCTGGAGCACCTTTTCAAGCAGCAACACAAAATGGGGAATAGTTAGTGTCATAGTGTTGTAAGACTATTTAAAGGCATTATTTACGAGTGTTATTGATCATAAATGTTCAATATAAGAAAATGAAGGAAAGTAACTTTGTCTAATCACAGGAGAAATACATTTTAGTTTATAACAAACTGAAAGGTGAGTCAGTGACCCAAAAATGAAGAATTAATTCATTATCTCATATGTAAATATCTTTTGAAATGCATTGGATCATTTTGTTTCTGATAACCTTCAAAAGATTTCTTTATTGCCCAAGAACTGTAAGGTGATTGTGTGCTTATTCTGAATAGGGGTGTGTGCTTGTGTGTATAACCCTTCTGATTGTGAGTGAAATTTTCCCATTTTAAAGAAAGGCATCAATTATAGCCATGGGAGGTCTGAAATAAATCACTCAGGAGAAAGACAAATACCATATGATCTCACTTATGTGTGGAATCTGAAAAACAGAATAAATGAACAAACTAAACAGAAACAAAAACAGTCTCAGAGGTATAGAGAAAAAAATAATGGTTGCTAGATGGGAGGGGGTGGGATGAGGGACAAGGTGAGAGGATTAGACAGCACAAATTGGTAGCCACACTATTGCCACAAGGATACAAAGGACAGTTTGGGGAATATAATCAATAATTTTGTAAAGATTTTGTAGGGTGTCACATGGGCGCTTGTCTTATTAGGGAGACCACAACATGGATGATGTAGATGCTTGACCACTGTACTGTACCCCCGAAGCTGAAGATGAATAATATTGAATGTGAACTATAATTATATATATACATATGCATATATATGTATACATATACATATATACGTATACATGTATACATATACATACATATACATATATGTGTGTTTATATGTATATACACATATATACATACATGCATACATACCTACATACACACATATAGCTCCACAGGATGTGGAGTACAGCATAGGGAATAGAGTCAATGGAATTTTAACAGCTATATACGATGTCAGAAGGGTAGTAGATAGGTGGAGGGGAGTTATTACTTTGTGAGGGGTGTAAATGTATAACTATTACATTGTTTTGTACACTAGAAACTAAAAAAATAAATAAATAAAAATAAAAAGAGATGACACTGCATTCAAAGCTCCCCACCCCCCCAAAAAAATTTATAGCCGTGGGAGATATGAAAACTTTAGGAATATCATCCATCCTCACAGAATCTGTTTGCTATTTTAGAAATAATAGAATTTTTGTAATGGAAATCTGTTTTAATATATCAGAATGTGCCTATCAGGTAAATTAATTTTGGCATTTAGATTATATTAAAATACAGATTTACGCACAGTCAGTTGATTATTTTCGTGAGAGCATCCAGAATAATTGAACAAAGTGTACATAATTTAGAAGTACTAAAAGTGATTAGGTTTTTAGTTGTTCTTTTTTTTAAGTTTTAAAAATAGTAATATATAAAATATAAAGTAAAAATTTCAGAAACAATTCATTGTGATTGATCAGACCTGAGATGAAGGAATTGATCACATCAACAAAAGAGATATTTTATTCACTTTATTTTTCTCAGACAAATATGGACAGGAACCCCTTATCCATAAATAATATTATATTAAAGTAAATAATTTGTCATTGTTTGACAAAAATTATTTTGGCACAATTTAATGTGTTGTATTTGGATTTAAATAATAAACACATATTCTGATTTAATATGATTATTGTAAGTTTTATTTGGGTTTAATTTTCTCTAATAAGGTATCTTTATTCCGTTTGAGACTTATTCTCACATTTGTAACACACAATTGGTTTACCCATATTTCCTTATTTATTCATTTGTATAACCATATATAATCATTCACTGATACTTACTGAACATTTACTTTATGTCAGGACCTGAGAATCCAAAGCATAAGCTACAATTCATATAGTTAAACCTATCATAATCTTGTAGGAAATATAAATATATATTAGTAAATGAATTAATTCAGTGTGAGGACTGCTGGAGCAGAGCATATATGTATGGGCTGTATGGGCACGTCATCAGAGGGGCACCTAATAAGGCCTGTGACAATGTCTCTTTAATTCTGACAGAGAGAGCTTGACCTTTGTCACTTAGCATCTCAGGTCTCCCCTGGATTTGCCCTTCCACCTAATTCTAGGTTCTTTCCTTCATCAACTTAAAATCATTTTTGTATCACTTTTTCATTCTAGTGAAATTTCTTGTATTAAATCCAAAATTGTAATGATTTTATTATTTCCATTTCTCATTTCTCAGTGTTTTTTGTTGAGTGCTCTCCATTTCTTATTAGAAATTTTCTGTAGCCCCATCTGCTATAGAATAATAAACACTTGATTCACCAGACTCAATGTTTACCAGTATTTCCTTTAGCTTTCTTAATTTAACATCTTTTACATACATACTGATGTATACTTTAAAAAACAAGGATACAAGAGAAAAAGTAGAATTTCATAAAACACTATAAAAGTTATCATTCAAATCCAATAGGTACTCTGGGCATCTAGGGTTTTCATGGGTCTTTTCATAATTTTTTCTGAGATATTGTTTTAATTTGTTTACTGTTTTCAGTTTTTGCTATACAGTTTTTCTTATTTTTTCCTTTTCTTTCCTTGTTACTCAAAGATCTTTATTGATAACTAATGTATGTAGATATACCTATCCCAACAGTATGTTTGTTTTTTCAAACTTAGTTTATGATAGTCACATCATAATAAGATAAGACAAACATGTGCCATCCTGATTCTAAGGAGGTTTTTGTCATGGGTTTTTCTTTATGCTTGCTGCATTTGTAATTTTTCTTATACAGTCACAGGAGTTAATACATGATTGCATATTTGGTAAGTGTAAATGATATAATAGGTAGCAGGAACTCATGGCTAAAATGGTGAGTCTATAGATAAAATGAGGAAAATATACATCAATTCTTTGTAAAAAATGCCACCTAAATATTAAGTCACTTTTACAGAAACTATAGTTGGAACTAAGGGCAGAAAATGGCCATAAGATACAGATAGTAATTGGGGAAAATATTTAAAAATTACAAAAGGGTAGTAGAAATATATTATAAGTAAAGTTCCTTCTTCCCCTAGGATAAAAAACATAGTGAATGAAATCCCCTTTCTCTAAGCTTGATGATGTCTCAAAAATTCTAAAATAATCTATTTTTCATTTTCTAATCACCATCATTTCAACGTGCAAGCTTATTTAAAGTAATTTTGATTTCCTTACAACTTATTCTTGCTACCATGAACTAACTTCTAGAAGAAGACCTAATCAAGATCAGTTAACACATCATGGTATTTTATGGCCATACTCATATACATGGTAAATTTTTTTTGGAAAACATCTCAGAGAAGCACACTCTGGAGTAAGTAGCAAAGATGAAATACAAAGGAACTCCACAGGTACACATTTTAACCCTCAAGATTCTGCCCCTAATTGGAAACACAGAATTGAATTCTAGGTTCTTACCAAGGATGAGCACTTTGACCGTTCATTCTCCTTGCCTGAAGTCCACCAAAGTCTTTCTGGTCCTGTAAATGGTCAGAATTTTACCCTTGATCCAATCAGGCCATAAGAATCTCTCACTTGTACTAAATTATTTTGGGTACTTATGGAACTTTTTTTCTCTGACTTGACATTTACCATCATGCCATTTACACACTGAGCATGATTGCTCTTTAACTTTGGGGCACTGTGAATCTTAAAGTTGAGTACATTTATTTTCAAATTTTGATTGCTGGCTTAAGTATGGCAGCCCATCTAGTAATTTTACATAACTATGCTGCATGCCTTTCTGTGCACTAATCTTATACCTCACCTTTTGATTTATGTATCACTTCCTCTCTCCACACGTTCAGAAATGTATGTTATACATTTATGTACATGTTAAGAACCCAGAGAAAGCATTAAACCATTATATCTGTGGATCGCTCTGCAATCAGATTATCAGTTTCTTTTTTGTGCATACAGTCTTTGTGGATTATTCTGCAAATTATATACAACAGGTCTTCAAATTCTCTGTGGAAGACTGTATCAGTCACGGTCCTGTCAAAAGACAGGAATCACTGAGTAATTTGAACAGAAGTCAATATAAAGAATTATTAGCTGTATTCGTAGACCCAAGTCATGCACCATTCGCTAGTGTATAGAAGAGAACTCTAAGGAATAATGTTGTAGCAGAAATGAAGAGCAAACGCTATTCCTAACACTGAGATATAGCAACCACAAAAGAGCCCTACCACCCCCCAGGCTGAGACCTAGACGTTGCTGGAGAGAGCACAGCTATGGCTGACTGAATGGCAGAGAATTCCTTATGGTGCTGCACTTGCAGCATTCTCTGGAGTTTGTCCTCTGGTACTTGCCATAACTTCACCCTGTAGAGTGTTCGGGAATGTTATTCATGGGAGTGTAGTGGTGAGGCACTCTGCTACCTGAGCAGGTTGCTGGGGAAAGCTTCTGGTCACTGAGTGCTGCTGGCTATCAGGAACTGGGCAGTGGGAAAGCCAAGCTGAGGCGCTGCAGAAGCCGGATGGATGCTTCAGAAACTGCCTGAATTCCGGGAGCCTAGCACTCAGGGAGCCGCTCACATCACAGAAGTCTGTTGAACAAGCACATTGTAACCCAGAAGGAAGACACCTTTCCTTCTGTAATGTTGCTTTAGCACTGTCTACTGATGAAACTTAACATCATGTTAGCTGGCAAAGGAAGAATATTTAATGTTCCAACTCCATTTTTGCACAACAGGCAAGGAAGAGTAAATTCGGAGCTGAGAGACAATTGACAACTGGCACAAAATCCTTGTCATGAACAAATAATTAAAAATTATCTTTGCTCTAATTTGAACAAATGACTTACTTATAGTAAGTCCTCATTTAAGGTTCTGCAACTCTAAGCGAAACTACATAATGAAACCAATTTTAGCATGGGCTTACTGATGTAAACAGGAGTTAAATTCCTGTGGCATATCATCAACATTATAATGAAATGTTATTCGAGGACCTGCTATATATGATTTGCAGAATAATCCACAGAGACTTTATGTACAAAAAAGAAACTGATAATCTTATCGTTGAGCAATTTATACTCATAGATACGATGATTTAAAGCTCTCTCTAGATTCTGGCAAATGTGATTATTTGCCTCAAGGCTGGTGATTTCAGAGACCCTAAGCTGCTTTCAAGATCAAACACCTGCAGTTGCACAGTGATTCAGGATGGCTTTGGGCATGAGCAAAAGGTATTACAAATAGAAAGCATGAAATAAAAAATGTCCAAAGTTTCATCAAATCAAAACAGCAACAACAGAAAGCAAACAAACAAACAAAAACACGGCAAACAGGAGGCTGAGATCCCTCTCCTGCCTCTGTCCATATCCTGCTACTTTACTGGCTTTTTCTCTGTAAAGCTATCTTTCTTCCATGGATATACCAAAGAATGAAAGTTTTTGTACAGAACGGTTTTCCTGTAACAGTACCTTTCAGAGATGGTTACTGTTTTCTAATACAGCTTTCATTTTCAAACATTTGAAAATAACAAAAATCTTAGAAAAAAAGAACTCAGTGAACCAAAGCAGTGCTGTTATAATTTGTTTTACTAATTAATAAGTCCAAGAAAATCAGACAAAATGTAAGTGTAAACAAAATCATAATTAAAAATCCAATTTAACATTTAAGCTAAGAATGAATTATTTCTGATAAGTTATTGATCCATTTGAAAATGTCACCTTGAGTTTTCTCTATGCTTTTGTTTAACCTTTATATCTTAAAAACACATTTTTAGTTATATAAGCCAATACTTAAAAAGCAGATATTTCATTAAATGAAGATTTTATGTATCAAAATAAAAACAACTGCGGAATGAGCATATTGGTTTAAACTATAAGTGTTTGAAACAACATATATATATATATATATATATATATATATATATATATATATATATACATACATACATACATTGGATAGTTCTGAGAAATAATACATAAGTTTTCTAATTTTTTTCTATTTTACTTCACATTTCACAAATGTCAACCTCCATATTAGTATGACTTCTATGTTTGTTAAGGTGATAAAGCTAATTCAAATTGGCTTAGAGAAAATGTATGTCCTTATGAAATCCAAGGAAAGATACAACAGTAAACCATGGTAAGAAAAGGGACACAGCCCACTTATTCCACTTATTCAAATCCATAAACCGATCTATCTATGTGGCATTTTTTAGCACTCACTTCTGTACTATCTCCCAAAAGGAGAGTCCAGAAGAGTATGTAGTGCAGCTCCTCACCTCACTGAATTTGAAATATTATTTACTTCCATTTAACAAATGCTCACTGAGCTCCTGATGTATTCACTCTTCAAGGAGCTGGAGATACAAAAATGAATAAGATGTAATCCAAATTCTTACAGAGATAGTTGATTTCCAGATTTGATGGTTATGAAATACTTCATGAATGTGTTGGGATTTAATTAGGATCTTGAGGAAAAAAAATAGTCTCTAGTTACATGACTAGAAGATTCATGTTGGGTTAATAGTATAAACTGGCATGTACATTCAAAAGGGAGGTTAGGGAATCTGCAGTAAATGAGTTTGGCTGGAATGCGAAGCTTGGGTATAGATAGTGATTGAGAAAGGTGCATCTACCATGCTAGAATTAGGAAAGTGATTTATTCAAAGTAGTAGTTGCTTCACTCAGATTCTAAAAGGGAATATTACAAGTAGTTGTTGCTTTGCTATCACTCAGATTTTGTCTACTCTAGATCAATTATCCACTCTATGCTAAGATCATTGTTGACATTGCTATTTTATTTGAGAAAAGCATGCGCTGCCGGATACCAGGGAACTCCAATGAGATTTCTTCAAAGTTCACTACACAATGCTTCAGCCTAGAACCTTTCCCTGAGCCCACATATGGCCCAACAACTCAACTTCGACACTCAGTTGTACAGGTGAATGTAGCCTCTTTACACTTTTCTTGCTGGCCTAAAAGGAGCATTCAGAATTTTTTAAATGTAAAAATCATTGATATTTTATGGGGTTGTTCCTATTGTCTCTAGGATTACTACTTTTGTTTTCTTTCTCTTGAGATCTCACGACACCATTTTGCCGTTTACTACTACTACTCACCCTATCACCAGTGAAAACAAAGAACAAAGCCGAGTTTGCAAACCTCACTATTATGTGCTCAATCAGCTTGTGTTTTTAAGTTTAATTTTCAGATTAAGTCTAGCTTCTGAGATGAATGTAGAGTTACTAAATATGAACATTTTGGTTCTTATGTCATGTATTATAGCAAGAATGCAGGCCAAAGAAAAGTCTGAGAAACTAGAATGGGTATTCAATTTTATAATTGGTTTCCACTATCACCATTTTCTTTTTTTTTTTTTTTTCATTTCTGTGTAGTGCAATCACTATCCATAGAGTTCATATATATATATATATATATATATATATATATATATATATTTTGTTTGTGTGTTTGTTTTTGTTTTTGTTTTTGAAAAATAATGGCTGTATGCGATGTCAGAGGGGTAGTATATGGGGGATGGGGGATCATCACTGTGTGAGGGATATAAGTGATAAATGTCTAACTATTACATTGTTTTGTACATCTGAAACTAATAAAAAAAAAGAGTTCTCCAATAATTTTCACTTCAAACAATTTTCCTGCCAGGTTTGTAACCCTGACATATTTTAGACAAATTATTTTTTTTCCTTGGAGGTATGTGATATTTATTAACTGAGTAATAGCTTTACGTTGTGGCTTCACTGTCAGTTCAATGCCCACTTACTAACTCTAGATCTTAAAATGATAGATAATTATTTGGGAGCACTACATATAAAAGGAAAGTCAATGTTTTTGAAATCCATCAAACTTCAACATTAATTAGCTATAGTATTTTAAATATTTATCTTTTTTTGCCTCAACATCTTCATCTTTGACATGAATAATAACATCTTCATTCACTTATTCAACATTTTTAGCAACCGATTTATAAAGGAACTGTGTTGACAACAACCAATGCAGAGAAAAACAAAACAATTACTATATTTAATAAACTCTTATTGCTACTTCTCAAATTACATTACATAGCCTTTGCAAAATATTCAGTACATATTCAGCTAAGTTAGGTTATTTCTTCTTACTCCCTTTTTTATCTTTTTCCAATGCTATTTCTAAGATACAGCTCCTTTGATGATCGGCCTCAACACATTTGGTAGCTTCTTTGTTATGTTTTGTTTAGATACACCAGTGTTTATTTCTAATTTTTAATGCATTTATTTGGTTTACTTAGAAATGTTATTGCTACAGTTATTAGTTTGCAAGACTATTTTACAAGATGATTTATATCTGGAAAATAACATTAATTTTAAAATTGTTTAAATTTTAAAATCTTTAGTTTATATGTATTAGTAGGTTTATAGAAATAACATATACAATGAATTTGAAATTTTAAAAATAATTGTGGAAATTAGGATGATTTTTGTGGAGAATAAATTGTTTGATAAGTTCATCCATTACCCTGGCATCGCATGCAGTGTTTTATAACATAGTGTAATATTGTTATTGATATGCTGACATGACTGTTCCAGTTTCAAATGGTACCTGTAAAGGAAAATAATGTGAAAAATGCATATATGCATATTTATTCTGCTTACGTGCTAGGCAAAGTAGCAAGAAAGTGTAATCTGATATCACTATATAATTTAGAGATATTTTACTATGGCATTTAATCTATGCAAATAGTATACAGAATGGATACAGCTGATACATTTTTCTTAGGAAATGATTCTTCCCTATACATTTGCTTATCGTCATTTCCTGTTGTAGGAGGAAGGAAGGAAGGGAGAAAGAGAGGGAAAAAGGAAGGCTGTGAGAGATAGTGATTTTATCAGATTGTCAATAACAGGCAACTACACACAGCTCTTGAGAAATGACTAAAAGATCAAAAGAAATGAGATACTACTTGATACCTACTGGGATGGCTATAATAAAGATGGACAATAACAAATTCTGATAAGAATGTGGAGAAATTTGTATCCTCATACATTGCTAGTAGGGCTATAAAATGGCATAACTGTTTAGAAACAAGTTTGGCAGTTCCTGAAAAGTTAGAGTTAACATGTGAGCCAGTAATCTACTCCTAGGTATATACCCAAGAACATTGAAAATACATACCCACCCAAAAACCTGCACATGATGTTCATAGCAAATTATTCATAATAACCCCAAATGGAAATAACCTTCATGCCCATCAACTGATGAATGGATACACAAGTATGTTATATCCATAGAGTGGTGCCACACAGCAGCCTACTGGTCTGTCTCCTTGTATCTGCCCCTAAAGCAAGGAGAGTCTGTGAGATGGATCCTTTCAGGGACTTTGCTTTACCTTTGTGCTTGTACCTTATATCTCCTGTTTGGCCCCAGAAAGATGGCTGGTCAGCCAATGACGAGTAACATTCCCCACGGGGGGGGGGGGGGGGATAACTCAAGCCAGGCGCGGTTGAGTGGGGATGAACAGGAGAACCCACGGGGTTCATAGAGGTGGGCACAGCCCCCCCCCCCCCACCTTTCCCCTGCTAAGGAGAGCCTCTGCCTCTGTGGCTGCATTCCTTCCCACAACCTGCAGGGGGAGAGATTCAATAAGGTGCTCTCCATCTATTCATATGCATATAGGTTTTGTCCCTTGGGGAAGTACTTATCCTAAAATTTAGGGTTCAGCTACCTGCAGGCAAGGGTGATTGGCTTGAATCAGTTTCCTATTATGATGTATGGGTTTCACAGATCTTGAGATTGACAAGCTTTATCTCCTTTACTTCCCCACCTAACTAATCAAAGCTAATGGGTAGGCCCAATTTGGTGCCCAGTCCTTGAGGCTGGAGTCCCCTTGGCCCCGCTTCACTCTCTTCATGGCTACTGTCTTTTCTTAACCCTGTGCTGCCCTCCTTGCTCCCCACAACCCTCATCACGTGGGACACAACATAGTGGAATATTATTCAGCGATAAAAAGTAACGAAGTACTGATACATGCTACAACATGGATGAAACTTGAAAACAGCTTAATGGAAGAAGACAGAAAAGGCCATATATTATTATATTATTCCACTTATGTGAAATATCCAGAATAAACAAATCCATACAGACAGAAATTAGATTAGTGTTTGCCAGAAGGGTGTAGGACTGGGGCTTGGAGAATGACAACTAATGGGTACAGAGTGTTTCTTCAGGGTGAAGAAAATTTTCTGGAATTACATAGTGGTGATGATTGTACAACTCTGTGATTATACTAAAAGAAAACCCACTGAATTGTACATTCTGAAATGATTAATTTTACAGCTATGTTAATTATAACTTAATAAAATTTATAAAATAATAAATTAAACAAATACATATTTTTGAACTGGGATATGTGCCTTTCAGGAGACAAACAGGATACAGTGATAGAAACTAATTCAGGGGGATTAAATCTTAAAAAAGAAATTAGGTTAGACTTTTAAAATGCAGAAAAAAATCAAATCTCTGAGCTTTCAGATTTATTATTGAAGGCAGAGTCATCTACTAATGGCATGAGAAATTACAAAATTTGAACTCAATAAGAAATCTGAATGCTAAGCACTAAGGGATGTAATGTGTATTTAAATCAGTCTCTGAAGGGCTGCAAGCTTATGATTCTAATGACTAGATTTCAAAAGCAATAACAGTGTTATCATGTAGATGATTCATGTTTTAGTGTTATAGACATGAGCTATAGAGTTATACTTATTTTACTCATTTAAATAACTGAGAGGTTACATTTTAGGATAAAAAATAATCTTGTAAGTTCACATGTAACAGGTTTTGGAGTTTTCGTATTTTAAAAACATATAAATATAGTAAAATGCTTGTTTACTACTTACTTTTAATGAATTAGTATCTTTGTTTGAAGTTAGAAAAAGTACAAAAAATTAACCATTTCATTAAGCAAGTGTCCATGAAAAAATGACAGAACAGTATTACATATGATGAAAACCACAGATCTCCTAATATAGCTCTGCGTCCATTCTCTTTTTCTGCTAGAATAATGTTGATTAAGCAGTGGTGTTGGTGGTATGAGAGAAGGATGCAGTCATGGGAGACTAATAGTCAAGAATAGAGACTTGATAAAGACTAGAATGGGAGCAGGTAGTTTCAAATCTAACATGTAAAACATTAAAAATATAAATCATTTATTGAACAATTATTACACATTTCTGAGCACATTGCCTTAAAAAAATTTTGTGAAATAGGATTTAGTTATTTACTAAAGGAGACTCAAGAGGTTCTCAGCATAAAAATATATGTTATCAATTTGATTGTGTACTTATATGTACATGACATGTACTTTAAAAAAGTCTGGGCTGCTGCTATGTCCCCAAGACTAATAAATAATTATGTTAGACACAACCTACCATATGGTTCCTCTTCTGAAGTAAAAGTCAATTACTCTCTAAGGAAACATTTCAGTGAAGCATTTTGGCTGTTTCCCAAATAAATCAGGATTCTTTCTTTTTAGGAATGACAACTGATCAAATGGTGGCCCTGGTATGGATGCCCCTTCTCATGCCTTCTGTAACTGTAACTTTGATTGTACCTTTTAAGACAACAGAATGTCACAGTACAGTTCTCTTAACTAGTTCTACTAAGCGTGAGATATCCCTTATTATCTGAAGATGATATGAAGGCACTTTTATATTACTCCAACCATAGAGGTTTTCCCCGATCTCACCCTATCTTCGAGATGGAAATCAGACAGTGTAACATGAGGACATAAAAAGTTTTGTTTCATGACTGAAGTTGCAAAATAGAGATGAACGTTCATTCTATGTTATGTTGCTGGGCTCCAGGAAAATGCAATTACTATTCAAAATATTAATGCTCTTAACAAACTGGCCTGGTTTTGAATTGAGGCCACTATTTACCACATCAGTATGTCTTCTCTCCTTTTTATTATTAAACTGTAGATTTAGAAGATAAATCTTGACATAGTACTTCCCAGCTCTCATTATTACTGGGGTGCAATATTTTTGCCTTTTTAGGGAATACATGGATATAATACTTTCTTTAAGTTAATTTTCTTGGAAATTATTTTATTAACATTTTATAATTGTGAGGTAGAAATAGCAAGTTCCTGAAATGTTTAAACATATATTATTCACAGAAATCATTATTTTCTTCTGTCTCACCAGTTCAATAACTATTTTCTTTTTCAATCAGATTATACGTTTACACATCATGTCTCATTAACTGCTAATATAAAAATAAATTTGATCATATATGTTCTCATTGTTTCCTTTCCTTATCCCTTATTTTTCTTTGTGTTACTTTCCTTACTACCCCCTCCCAAACACACACACACAGGAAACTAAGTTTATTTGCTTAGTCATCTTTAACAATGTAGTGTAATTGTAATCATTGTTGTATATTAGCTATTGTTACTATCCCAGAGAATGCCATACATTTGGAGGTTGTAACATACACAATCAGAAAATACAAAGAGTGAATGAAAGAAATAGACAGAAGGAAAGGAGGAAGGGGACGGAAAACACTTTGTTAAATCTTCATTTTCTGAAACCTGATAAATATATTTTGCTTATTCTGAGTAGCAGAATTGTAGTTCTAAGTAGCATTACTTTGACATTAGGCCCCCAAAAATGCCCTTTGCCACTTAGGCGACCAAGAAAATCTCTGGACCAGATTCCCTTCTGCTCTGTCCACCTCTGCTTATTGCCTTTTAATGAACGTTTCTCTACCCCAGTGATCTGTGTTGGGAGACCACGTTTTTGTATTAGGACCCTAATCTCCATTTTCTCCTTATGAACTGACTTCTAGTTCACCCGATTCATGTTGTCACAGGCTTGCTTCTTCCCATAGTTCTTAATCTGAGAGCTCTGTACATGCTTTATATATGCCTCTGTGATAGATTCTTTTATTCTGCAAGTTATTTTAGAAAAAGAAAAAGTTGGATTTGAGTTTCAAGTGGAAAACAGATCTATTCATGCAGTAACATTCTCTGAAAATCTATGAGAGCAGTAGTATTTCTTTCCTGATCATTGTTCCCAGAACCAAGGTACAGTATCTGGATTAATAAATGTGTGGGCCTAGTCTATTGTATATCAGATGGGTTACCTGTTTATGGCATGTCCATATTAGCTGCAAATATTGCCAATGCCTTCACATAGACTGTGTTACAAAAGACGTGTAATTAATGACATGTCTATGACCTGGGCTAGGTAATCTCAAAAGATTTTTCCTATTAAATATCAAGATATATATATATTTTCATATGCTTCAAAATATGTCAAAATTATAAAGCCCTTAGTCATTTTTGTGTTTTTTTTTAATTTTTAATCTAAGCAATTTCTCATTTTTATGAATCCAATATATTTTTTTGTGTGTGTGAAATCATGTAAAATAGATGTTATTTATAGACATAGTAAATGTAATACAGACAAGTAAGTTGCCCAAGGATATAGCAGTATGCTGACAGGGATCGGCTCGAATTTATTCTGATACTCACTAAAAAACCAAATGTTTTTCCAGTAGTTATGAATAAAGGGGAGAGAGTAAGGAAGATGATACCAAAAAGTCTCTTTAGAATTTCCTTTAAGATTATTTCATTTCAATTTGACATAGCTTTATTTAGACAGAGTTGACCTTTTGAACAGTGAAAAGACAATTTCATCTCCAATTGAACATTAATTCATACTAATTAGAAGTTACGTAGTCATGTGACTGCAACAGCTGAGAGGACATACCTGAGGAGATTATAAAACGTTTATGTTCAGACTGATATCTCTGATAACTTTGCTGGCAATTTGTTGCATGTTATGAAAACACTATTGTTAAGACTTAGTGTCTCTTACTAAAAATTGTCACCCCAATAAACTTTAATTAAAAAAAAGAAAAGAAAGAGTTAGTGTATCATACACTCATCGAGGCAGCTAGTAGACATACGGTACATCAATAATAGAGTGATTCATATTGTCTCTCTCTAGCATCACGCCCATCTCTTTTTCTTTGCCTCTCTACACAGCTCTTAAAATAATTTTTGAAAGACACTATAAGTCATATATTTAAACTTCTAGGGGGCAATTAAAAAATAACAATACAACTTTATCTTCCTGTTATCGTTTATTTCCTCGTCTTTCCTCCATAACACATACCATGTTTTCCCAAGAATAAGACCTAACTAGAAAATAAGTCCTAGCATGATTTTTCAGGATGACACCCCTTGAACATAAGCCTTAACGTGTCTTTTGGAGCAAAAATTAATATAAGACCCGGTCTTATTTTTGAGGAAACACTGTACTTACATTCTTTCCCATTCTTTCTTCTTAGCCCTCTCTTCCCTCTTCTGCTTGCCGAAGGCTACTGCTGCTAACCTTATAAAACTACTGATAATTAGAAATCATTTACTAATGTGACTAATTTGCTTTGAGAAAATATTTGAGCATGTTGTAAATGAGTTAGTAGTTAAAGTAATGAGGCAAATTACAAAGGCAAAGAAGCATTCATCATATTTTACAAAAGGTTTTTTTCAGTTACTTCCCAGAAAAGGATGTCTGCATATGAAAGAAAATTAGCATAGAAGAGCAATACGATTGCACAGGCATTAGCCAAAATCTGCACCCACAATTTGGAATCTAATTATTGATGCCCTCCTGTCTTTTCGTATATCTTTTACTTTTCTTGTTAAGATAACCCTAATCAAATTTAGACTTAAATGTTAGTCTACAAGTTGAATCTATCGCATAGGAAATTTCCTAATAGGTAGAAAGAGTTTGGATGTGATGTGCAATTTTGTAAGATGCCATGTAGCTAATCAGAGTTTACATAGGATAAACACCACTCTCAAACCATTCTCAATTCCCCATATTTTCTCACCTTGAACATTAAATTACCCAGGTTCCTTCTATCCACATTTCATTCCCCTCCCACTGTATTCTACACAGTATGCAGAAGACTTTTGATGACTTACTATTGCCAAAATGTGAAAGGCTTTACAGGCAATTCATAACCAAGCCTCACAATACCTTAGTACTAGGAGTATTTCCCACCACATACCCCACACTCTTACAACTCCACAATAGACAACAAAGGAGCTCAGATAACTGTCAGCTAATCACTTTTGACATGTTTATACATATTTAACTACTTTTAATTTAATAAAGAAACTAACTATGGATTTTCTTACTATAACCAGTAAGAATGCAAAAAATGAGTATTTTGAATGACCAATCAAAATTAATTTTCCTAATTTTTGAAAACTAGAGATTTCTAATCATAAAAAGTTTTAATTCATACTTCATTTTATTAATATATCACAATTCTTTAAATTTCCTCCCCTCAAAAAAATCATTTTTATATTTAATTTTAAACAGACCTAATTTTCAGATATATCTATTAAGTAGGTTAGAGACTTGGGTTATCTAGCCAGATGGTATTTTTCAGATGCTTTTTTCTAGAAAACTTTGAGTAGGATGCGAAGAAAAAGATTACCATAGTGATGAAGAGGTCTCCCTTTAAAGAGCTCTATCCACATACATCAGCGTTTGAATCATGGCCTTGGTATTACAAGCAGGGTAACTCTGGCAAATTACTTAAATGCCTAGAATCTCTATTTTGTTCTTTTTCCGGAGCTTTGTTCTGTTCTTTTACTTGGGAAATATTTCTTTGTGTCCCCATTGTGGGCTGCCTCCCTAAGTTTGTATCTATGTATTAGGTAGGGCTGCTATGCCTCCCAGGCTTAGTAGAGTGGCCTTATTTAGTAGGTGTCCTGTTGGAGCCAGTTGTGCAGTCTCCTTGGTCACCAGAGCCAGGTGCTCCAAGTGTGTCCCTTGTGTGTGGCTCTTATTGTAATTGAGACGCCATTGCTATTTGCACGTCAATGGGTGGGATAGATGCTCAAGCTGATTGGTTGTGAGGACTGTCCTTGACTACAGTGGAGGAGCTGTTGTGCATGGGCTGACCCTACAGAGCAGGGTTCACTTAGTGGGGCTCTGGTGCCTGCTCAGGCTGCCCTTTCGGTGTGTCGTCTTTAGAGGTGCCGGGTAAAGTTCCGGCTTGGTCCAAAGCTGGCCACTGGGCCTGACAGACCAGGACACAAGCTCGTCACTGCTCAGGGGAAGTTCTATATTTTTGAGATCCCTCCCAATCGTGGGTTGCCATGCCTGGGGTGGGGTTTATAGTGAGAACCGTGTCACTGCCACTCCTACCCATCTTGATACAGCCCTTTTTTTGTTGTTGTTGTGGATATGCTATTTATCTAGCTAGTTTTCAGGTCTTTTTTCATCTACATAGTTAATTATTTCATATATAGCTGTAAATTTATTTTGTCCATGCAAGGAAATGAGTTCAGGGTCTTTCTATGCCACCATCTTGTACCATCCACCTCAATATTCTGCATTTTATAATATGCTTCACAAGAAAAATATCCCTATTTACTTTGTCCATTCCTGTTTAAGGCACCGACAGTAACTTTGAACAATGACAATCATAGTAATAATATTTATAGCAGCTAAGATTTATGGAGCTCTCGTCATGTACTAACTGTAATCCTAAATTTCTTATTTATGTAAAAATGTACTACTTACAACCATTCTATAAAGTAGAAATTATTACTGTCACCTTTTATAGAGGACAAAACTAAGACTGATCTGCTTTAGACGTGATTTAAACATAGTAACCCTGTAATTTTCCTTAAAAACAGCCTTAAATTTATAAAAGTATTCATTGATTTCTATTTTTCTTCAAACAGGTTCTTAATGTCTTCTAGATGAAAGACTGAAAGACACACATAAATTATTATATTACAACATTTTCTAAACTCAAGGAGATATTTTTGTCTGGATTAACACTAGTTTCCCTGATAGCATTGAAATAGTTGTCTTTAATAGAAAATAAAGTGTGCATTTTAAATTTTTGTGAGCAAACAAACACATGAGTCTTCATATGGTAAATTAATAGCAAATAATAGAAAGTTAGAATTAGCAACTTTTACATTTAGATTTTCATATTAACATTAAGAGAGATGGTGGTTGAAGATACTTAACTGAGCATGCACTTCATTTGTAAGTGGCTGAAATGTTATGTTAACAAGATAGTATATGTGTATACACTCAGACAGAATACTGAGACGTATCTTCATTAAGAAAAATAATCAAATTACTCTTTTAGGTATCAATTTCTGTGGCTTAATGTTGTATTAAATGGATGAAAAATTTGAGCAGTATCATGCTCCCTGTATAAAACCCTAGGTGATTATTGCAGCCTCTGTTGATCTTTCTCTCCTATAATTTAGCAACTGATTTTAGGTTATATAGTCATACTAATTATTATTGTGTTTCCTGTTAGTTTTATCTTTTTAACTAGATTTCATAATTCTGAAGTACAGAGATTCTACATTTATGCTTTTTCTTTCACACAGGGCTTAAATAAATCCTTTGCATACAGTAGATGTTCAATAATTTATTTTTGTTTCTAACTGTAAACAACAGCTCTTGATTATAAACTTCTTTGTAGCTAGACCCTTGCTATAACTCTTCAGTTCAGTATAATTAGTAATGCGTAAAATTTTGACAAATATTAAAACAAAGCATTCATTGTTATATATTTAATGTGAATTCCAAATGCTTCAATCAGGACTCAGGTTGCCTTAAAAGCTCCCATCAAATTGATGTCTCTGATTTTCATTTTTGGTATTCAATTCTTGTTGATACCAAACCAAAACCTCTAAAATTATGTGTACCTTAATATCCCCTACAGATCTCTACTGTTAATTGATATTCTGATTGCCGGATCATTATTTTTTCTAAATTTTATTAGGACATACATGACTTATTATGTCCTTTGACCAATAATCATGTTGAATATGCACAGTTAACGTTTGGTACTAAGAATAACTTAAATGAACATTACCTTCTGAAATGTATACATAAGTACATTTTTTTTTTAGAAGAAACAAATGGTAGTGTAATTTTTATAGCAAACATTTGGGGACAAACAGAAAATATTAACCTAAAAATTGGAGAACTTTGACCTTTCTATACTGGTTGTATTATTCTCTCTGCCCCTGATACTGACAGATGGCATTCAGAGTCTCAGTGGGCTATTCCCATATTTCAGATTTATCAAGATGCATTGTCTAGTAACTGGCATTATTTTAATTATATTTTCAAAAATGTAAGCAAACAATTACATATAGCATTATACTTCTAAGTATGTGTTAATAATTTATCTTTCAACTTTTTTCTTTTTTAATCTGTTCTCAAATTGAAAGAGAATGCTGATGTAGTGAAAAGTGAATAATTCCTTCACATTTAGCTTTCCTTCCACTTTCAACTTAATAGTTAACTATGTACCTAGTCAGAGGTATTGAATAATATTTCCTTTTACCTAAAATTGCTGTTGAAGCATTTTTTTTCCCCTTACAGTTCGTTATCTCCAGGCACAGCTTTAGGTAATATTTTAAAAGTCATAAAAATATTTTTTATGATATGATTACATAAATCCTTTATCTACAGACACAAATCATTCAAGAGTTTACATTTGAAGTTTTTAAAATAAGCAAATAAGCTAGTGGTTATGGACCAACCTCTATACTTATTTAAAATGTTCCTTTTTCCCCTTATCCTTATAAAAATATTTTATGTCTTTCAACCCAGAAGTTTTTGTTTCTATAAAAATATCATGCCATTGGGTTTCTATTTTGATATTAATCTTGTGGATGGGGTATTTGGCCAGGTCATCAAATGATCTAGATCTTACCAGCTGTTACTGTTTTCCCTGCCCCCACTTCGCCCCCAAAGATCTTGAGAAATCACTTCACTTTCTTCAGTACCTATTCCTAGTTATATCGAAATATGCCATAAAAATGAATTCAACAAATGCTTATAGCTGACTATGTAAATCACAGGTTGATATTCTTTACAGCCATACTTATCATCTTTTTGTTTTTGTTTTGTTTTGTTTTTCTTTATCTTATTTAGCGACTTAGAAAATCCAATGCCCAATTTAAAAAAGAAAATACAGCGTTTCTTTCTCAAAATCTTGAGTTCTCTAATGAACTATGGCATGGAGCAGGCTGTGTCGGCTGTGCCACTTGAACAATGCATCGTGCGTCATGTCTGACAAAGAAAAGGGAATGATAAATGAATAGCCTTTTGTTTTGGGGGTTATTAAATGCCTTCACTTTCATACAATGAGAAATTTGATAAGCAGACTTGAGCCTCACAGTTAATGACATTTCTAAATTCTAGAATGTCTGTAAATAATGTAGGAACTTCATTATAAACAATGGAGGATAGAACAAAGAACCTCTCCTGTGACACATGAGAATAAATTACTTTATATCTCGTCTGTACTTAGAGAATGATGTTGAAGTCCATTCATTTATCCTCTGATATACATTTTTGGATAAATGATGGTGTTCTTTTTAAACCTGAAATCCAAACGGCTTTATATGATAAAATATATGACATTTTATGGGCATTTTGTAACACATCTTGCATGTCACCGTAGTACAGTTACATACAATATCAGTGATCCCCTAAGGTATTACATAGTTGTAGATCATAAACTTTTCACTTAAGTTAAACATCACAGCTGGTTGCTTTAATTTGATTCATTATACCACAAATGTTTCAACAGCTTGGCAAAAATGAACCATACTGCAGATTCGAAAGAAGAGCGAAGGTCAGTGCACAGGAAGCCTAGTCATTTGCAAATTTTCTGCGGGCACATTAAAAAGCATTCTGTGGAATATAGTTTAATGGAATGTAACCAGTCAAAATACAAGAAAAATGGAGTGGATTCACAATGGTATTTCACTTATGCAAAGCAAAACTACAAATTCTTAATTTCGTGACAGTATTTCCAATAGCACATACATTTAAAAAGTCATGAATATTGTGCTTTGAGAGTGTTGTTTACTTCTTCCATTGTGATAGCCCTGCCTGCTTCTTTTCAAATTTAAAATGTCGTTAAATCTGCAAAGCAAGGGAGTTAGCAGAAAAGAAAGACCAAAATGATTGCCCTTCATCTCACCCTCTGCCTAGGAAGCTTTTTTCCTCCTTAACTGAAAGACTTGGAAAGCTCTCTTTTCACTCATTCTGTTTGTACTCCCAAAGTCTTGAACTAGCAGGACTGATAATACCATTAAGATTGTCATTTATTTTAACATAAACCTAATTTTAAAACTGTTGTAACTCCAGTGGTTCATAGCAGTTTGCCCTAAATATTGTTGTTAAAGCAGTTCGTGAGCTAAAATAATTCCATCACTTATGATCAGAAAATAGTTGCCCAAATTATGTGTTGGCAGCACAACAGACATGAATCAGTGCAATAGGCTGATACGATAATATTTCAAGACATTAAAAAAAGAACTGTGACCGAGTTGCTTCCTTATTAGTCATAAAATCATAGAATTTTAAAGCTGAATGACAAACAGAAGATCTCCAATAGAGTTTGTTCTCAATAAGATAACATCTATCTAATCATCATTTCTCAGTTCAGGAACATTTGTTTTCCCTAATACATGATGCCTCTAGTATGACATTTGGAGCCCAATCCAATCCCATCCATATATCACTAAACTATACTCAGTTACAAAATCTGATCTGGCCATCGTGTGTGTGTGTGTTTTCTTAACCAGTATTTTAAATACTCTTTTTCCTTTCAACATTACTCAAGCACTGTGTCCTCTTAGAGTTATCATAAATCTTTTCAATCAAAATAAATTCGTCATTTATTGGTGTATTCAAAAAACTTTATTATTATGGGATTACAATTATGGAATTCCTTTTGCCTCAGAGTTTTAACAGCTAGAGTGTAAAATCCTTTGGTTCATGTATCATCCACCTCTTCTTCAGCGCTCCATTTCTTCATGTATCAAAATAATGTACACTGAGGTGAATTCCATAATCCAATTCCATATATATATATATACACACATACATATATATGTATGTATGTATGTATGTATATGTATATGTGTATGTGTGTGTGTGTATATATATACATATACATATATATATATATATATATACACATATATATATATACATATATGTATATATGTATATATGTATATGTATATATATACACACACACACATATATATATATATCTGAGGGAGTTGAGTTTGAGAGAATTGTTTTCTAGACAAAATACATTAGTATTATTTCCAGGATCAAAACTCCATTTCTGGCTCACCAAGGTGCCTCATGACATGTGTAAAGGTGAAAAGCTTGCTCTGTTTAAAATTAGCGAAATAATCAAAGTTTGCAAAATTACTTTTGATTTGCTCAGTGCAGCCTTCATTGCCAGTAGGAGTAGAAAACATGTCCTGACCTCCTTATCTCTTGTCCTTTCCCAACTCGCCTGTGAACCAGTATTTCTGGAGTTGACTTCTGCAGCAACAGTAATCTGCCTCAGCTCATCTTGCCTGTTACCTGGACAAAAGTGTAAACAACTGAAAAGAATATGGCCTTTATAGGAGATAAAGCCAAGTGTGGTCATATTTCCTAACTTTGCATTTACATTTTAGTTGTTTTTTGGGTCCCTCTTATCGTCAGGAATAGGGCTCTCTCCAGATATTAAGTTTTTCTCAATGGAGAGGTGTATGTACTCTGGAGATTGATGTTCTGAATTTGAATGTCAGCTATGTCACTTACTGTGACCTTGAATCAGGTCTTACAGTCACCTATACCTCAGATTTCTAATGTAAAAATTAAAATAATACATAGTAGTTGTTGAGAATTACGTGAATTAGTAATTCTGAACCATTTAGAATACCATGTAAGTTTCTACTAGTGTTAGCATTTTTGTAGAGCTGCAATGGCCATTCCATTACCTTCCAGACATAACCAAAAATGATGCTTTCAAAAAAAAGTGTTCCTCCAAATATCTTTGATGGCATTACTTCCAGAGGTTTCACTTTCCCTCTAACATATTTTGTTTTGTTTTGTCTTTCTGAGCATTCCATGTGTGTGAACACGTACCCCATTATATCACTTCCTGAAATCCTTCATGGGCATAGCACTGCCAATTCCCAGTTTGAACATTCCAGTTTGAAAGAATTAAAATATTCTCTCATATTTTCATTTTAATGGACGCTTCTTTGTCTCTTCATTGTCTAAATAAAATGACTAGTGTGGGAAATAAAGGTCTGGAAAAGGTAATGGTGGAGGCAGTGGGAAGGGGACTTCCAGCTCACAATATTTTGCCCTTCATTGAGGTCAGGTCTGGTTTTAAATATGCACCATAAGACACAGGCTGAAGACTCTTTGAACTATTAGCCAGGGAGGCTAATTCCAATATTCAGTGGTTTCTTTCCAAATATGAAGATTGCATTTATATCAGGTATAATCCTTAGTCATGATAAGGAGCAAAGTTATTGACACAAATTTACCAAAGGACATGGACAGGTAATCTGTCTCTGTAACCTTGCTCACATGTGAACACACAAAGCCTTAAAACCACAGACAGAGAATAAAATTCTGAACATAAAGATTGATATTTAGCAGAACATGGAGATGCTACATACATTTAAACTTACTAAATGTTTTATATCAGTCATTTTTCCTGAACTTAAAAAAAAAAAAAAATTCATTTATAATGGTAACATAATGCCTGAACTTCCTATGTCACAGGGCTGCTGTGAAAATCAGTGAGCAAGTATGTGTGAAAATACTTTAAAAACTAGGAATTGAGAAGACATTGGAAATACATATTTTTAAAAGAGCTGTTTTATGTTTGTTTTTTGTTGTTGTTGTTTTTTAAATTAAAGTTTATTGGGGTGCCAATTGTTAGTAAAATTACATAGATTTCAGGTATACAATTCTGGAATACATCATCTATACATTACCCTGTGTGATAACCACCCAGAGTCAGTTCTGTTTCTATCACCACATATTTGATCCCCTTTGCCTTCATCTACCACTCTTGGCCCCCCTTACCCTCGGGTAACCACTAAACTATTATCTGTGTCTATGAGTTTTTGTTTCTTCATTTGTTTGTCTTGTTCTTTTGTTGTTTTCAGTTTTATACACCACATATCAATGAAATCATATGGTTCTCTATTTTTTCTGTCTGACTTTTTTCACTTAGCATTATAATCTCAAGATCCATCCATGTTGATACAAATGGTACTTTTTATTTTTTCTCATGGCAGAATAATATTCCATTGTATATATATACCACAACTTCTTTATCCATTCATCTATAGAAGGACATTTTGGTTGCTTCCAAGTGTTGGCCACCATAAATAAAGCTGCAAAGAATATTGGAGCACATATGTATTCATCGATAAATGTTTTCAGATATTTTGGGTAGATACCCAGGAGAGGTATTGCTGGGTCATATGGTAATTCTATTCTTAATATTTTGATGAACCTTCACGCTGCCTTCCATAGCAGCTGTACCAGTCTGTAGTCCCACCAACAGTGTATGAGGGTTCCTTTTTCTCCACAGCCTCTACAACATTGTTACTATTTGTTTTGTTGATGATAACCATTCTAACTGATGTGAGGTGATATCTTATTGTAGTTTTTATTTGCATTTCTTTGATGATTAGTGATGTTGAGCATTTCTTCATGTCTACATATTAGCCATTTGTATGTCCTTTCAGGTCCTCTGCCCATTTTTAATTGGATTATTTGTCTTTTTGTGGTTGAGTTGTATGAGTTCCTGATATATTTTGGATATTAGACCCTTATCGGAGGCGTTGTATGCAAAATTCTTCTCTCATTCAGTTGGTTGCCTCTTTATTTTGTTGATGGTTTCTTTTGCTATGCAGAAGCTTTTTAGTTTGATATAGTACCAGTCATTTATTTTAGCTTTTACTTCCCTTGCCTTTAGAGTCAAATTCATAACATGCTCTTTGAACCCAAGGTTCATAAGTTTAGTACCTATGTTTTCTTCTATGCATTTTATTGTTTCAGTACTTATGTTTAGGTCTTTGATCCATTTTGAGTTAATTTTGGTACAAGGTGACGGACAGCAGTCTAGTTTCATTCTTTTACATGTGGCTTTCCAATTCTCCCAGCACCATCTATTGAAGAGGCTGTCTTTTCTCCATGGTACATTTTGGCTTCTTTTTCAAAAATTATATGTCCATATTTATGTGGATTTATTTCTGGGTTCTCAATTCTGTTCCATCTGTCTGTGTGCCTGTTTTCCTGCCAATACCACACTGTTTTGATTATTGTTGCCCTGTAGTACAAGCTTAAGTCAGAGAGTGTGATACCTCCAGCATTATTCTTTCTTCTTAGGATTGCTTTGGTTATTCAGGGTCTTTTGTGGTTCCATAAAAATCAGATGGTTTTTTTTTGTTCTATTTCTTTAAAAAATGCCATTGGGATTTTGATGGGGATTACATTAAATCTGTATATTGCTTTGGGTGATATGGCCATTTTAACTATGTTGACACTCCCAATCCATGAGCATGGAATGTCTTTCCATCTCTTTGTGTCTTCTTCAATTTCTTTTAAAAATGTCTTACAGTTTTCAGCATTTAGGTCTTTCACAACCTTGGTTAAGTTTATTCCTAGGTATATTATTCTTTTTGCTGCAATTGGAAAATAATTTTTTTTATTTCTTTTTATGAGATTTCATTGTTAGTATATAGGAATGCAATGGACTTTTGTACGTTGATTTTGTAGTCGTCAATTTTACTGTATTTGTTTATTGCTTATAACAGCTTTTTGGTGGAGTCTTTACTGTTTTCTATATATAGCATCATGTCATCTGCAGAGAGTGAAAATTCCCAATGTGGATGCCTTTTATTTCTTTCTCTTGCCTGATTTCTCTAGCAAGAACTTCCAAGACTATGTTGAAAAGCAGAGGTGATAGGGGACAGCTCTGTCGTGCTCCTGAACGTAGAGCAAAGGGCTTCAGTTTTTCACCATTAATTATATATTAGCTGAGGGTTTGTCATATATGGCCTTTATTATGTGAAGGTGTTTTCCTTCTATACCGATTTTATTAAGTATCTTAATCATAAATTGATGTTGTATCTTGTCAAACGCTTTTTCTACATCAATTGATATTATCATATGATTTTTGTCCTTTATTTTGTTTATGTGGTGTATCACATGGATGGATTTGCGTATGTTGAACCATCCTTGTGCACCTGGGATGAACCTCACTTGGTAGTGATGTATAATTTTTTTTAATGCATTGTTGCATTCGATTTGCTAGAATTTTGTTTAAGATTTTTCAGTCTGTATTCATCAAATATATTGGTCTGTAGTTTTCTTTTTTTGTGTTATCCTTACCAGGTTTTGGTGTCAGGGTAATGTTGGCCTCATATAGTAAGTTAGAGAGTATTGCATCTTCTTCAATTTTTTGGAAGAGTTTGAGTAGGACAGGTATAAGATCCTTTTTGAAGGTTTGGTAGAATTCACTAGTGAAGCCATCTAGTCCTGGACTTTTGCTTTTGGGAAGGTTTTGGGTGACTGATTCAATTTCGTTACTGGTGACCAGTCTATTTAGATTTTCCAGTTCTTCGTGATTCAGCCTTGGAAGGCTATATGTTTCTAAGAACTTGTCCATATCTTCTAGGTTATTGAATTTGGTGGCATACAGTCTTTCATAGTATTCTTGGGTGAACCTCTGTATCTCTGTGGCATCTGTGATAACTTCCCCTCTTTCATTTCTGATTTTGTTAATTAGTGTCTTTTCTCTTTTTATCTTAATAAGTCCAGCCAAGGGTTTGTCAATTTTATTAATCTTTTCAAAGAGCCAGCTCTTTGTCACATTAATTTTTCTATTGTCTTTTTGTTCTCTATCTCATTTAGTTCTGCTTTGATTTTTATTATTTCCTTTCTTCTGCTGACTTAGGGTTTCATTTGTTTTTCTATTTCTAGTTCTTTAAGGTTTAACGTGAGATTAGTTATCTGGGATTTTTCTTTTTTCTTGAAATAGGCCTGTAATGATACAAATTTGCCTCTTGAAACTGCTTTCACTGCATCCCCAAAATTTTGGTAGGTTATATTTTCATTCTAATTTGTTTCTATGTATCTTTTGATCTCTCTTATTTTTTCTTTGACTCGGTCAAAATATGGTGTTTAATCTCCACATATTTGCAGTTTTCCCTGCTTTCTTTTTGCAATTGACATCCAATTTCAAAGCCTTGTGATCAGAGAATGTGCTTGGTATGATTTCAATCTTCTTAAATTTGCTGAGGCTAGTTTTATGTTCCAGTATATGGTCTATCCTGGAGAATATTCCATGTACACTAGAAAAAAATGTATAGTCTGATATCCTAGGATGAAGTGCTCTATACATGTCGGCTGTCCATTTAATCTAATATGTCATTTAGGACTGCTATTTCTTTATTAGTTTCTGTTTGGATGATCTATCCGTAGCTGTCAATGATGTAGTTAGGTCCCCTAGTATAATTGTGTTTTGGTCAATTTCTCCCTTTATTTCTGTTCTGTTTAGTTCTGTTCGGTGCTCCCTGATTGGGGGCATAAATATTGATGACTGTTATGTCTTCTTGTTGTATAGTCCCATTTATCATTATGAAATGCCCATCTTTGTCTCTTGTTATTTTTTTCACCCTGAAGTCTGTTTCATCTGATATCAGTATACCTACACCTGATTTTTCTGGATACCATTTGCTTGGAGTGTCAATTTCCACCCTTTCACTTTGAGTCTATGTTTGTCCTTGTAGCTGAGATGTGTCTCTTGGAGACAGCATACGGTTGGGTTTAGTATTTTTATCCAATCTTCTACTTTGTGCCTTTTTATTGGCGGAGTTCAGTCCATTTACATTTAGGGTGATTATTGATATGTGAGGATTTCCTGTCAGTCTATCCTTGGTTTTCTGGTAGGACTGTGTCTCCATTGTTTCTTTGCCTTTTTGTTGTAGTCTATTATTTCAGTGTGGTGGTATTCTATGATTCCCCCACCCCTCTGTTTCTTCTTTTATTATGTTATATATTTCAATTCTGGATTTTTTTGTGTTTTGAGTGGTTACATTTAAGTTTATGTTAATATATATATATATATATATATATATATATATATATATATATAATCTCATAGTTAGAGTATTCTATTTTCTTCAGCATACTTACTTTCTCCATTCCCTTATGTTGATTCAGACCTTTACTCTCTCCCGTTTTATGTTTTTGTTTTCACAAATTATCCCTATTTATGCTGGTTGAATAGCCTCCTCCAGTGTTTCTTATACCACAGATTGTGTGTCAGAAAATTTCCTCAGCTTCTGTATGTCTGGAAAGGTTCTTATTCCTCCTTCATATCTAAAGGATATCTTTGCTGGATATATTGTTCTTGGCTCATAATTTTTCCCTTTCAATAGTTTGAATATTTGAGTCTACTCCCTCCTGGCTTGTAGAGTTTCTGCTGAGAAATCTGATGATAATCTAATGGGCTTTCCTTTGTACGTTACTGTCTTCTTTTCCCTGGCTACCTTGGGAATTCTTTCTTTGTTGTTAGTTTTTGACAGCTTCCATAAAATGTGCCTTGGAGAAGGCCTGTTGGGGTTGAGGTAATTAGGTGTTCTATTTGTGTCTTGGATTCGAGGATCCAGCTCTTTCCACAAGTTTGGGAAGTTTTCGTCGACTATTTGTTTGAATATACTCTCTGTTCCCGTCTCTCTCTCTTCTTCTTGTATGCCCATTATTCTTATATTGCTCTCTCTGATGGAGTCAGAAAGTTCTTGTAGAGTTCTTTCATTTTGTTTAACTCTCAAGTCTCTCTCTTCTTCAATCTGTGTAACTTCCAGATTTCTATCTTCGATGTCACTGATTCTTTCCTCCATCTGGTCAGCTCTATTACCTAAGCTGGCTATTTCATTCTTCATTTATTTTATGTAGTTATTAATCTCCAGAAATTATTTTAGGTCTTTTTTTAAATTTCAATCTCTTTGGTAAAATTTTCATTTTGTTCTTTGATTGTATTTCTGAGTTCATTATACTGCCTGTCTATGTTTTCTTGCATCTTGTTGAGTTTTTTACAGAACTGCAATCTCAAATTCTCTGTCATTTAAGTCACATATTTCAATGTCTTTAAGTTCGTTTTCTGGAGGCTTTTCTTTTTTTTTTCTGAGCTGCCTTGTTACCTTGATTATTCATGACAATTAGTGAATTATTATTTCTCTTCCTAGGCATGTACAAGAGTCGGTTCTGCAACAGATTGTTAGGAAGATGTCTTTCTTTTGTTTTCCAGTAGGTGTTGATAGATGCTTTATTTTCTTTCCAACTGCAGCCTATAATTCTCTCTCATGCTGTAGTGTTGTATTTTCTCTGCACTGTTCCAGCTTCTCACAAAATGTGGGGATTCCCTGGAAGGTGAGCTTCTCCTCGGTTAACACATTGCCTGGTTCTCAGGGGACTGCCCTCATTTGGGGATGTGGAAAGCTTCTGAAGTTCCAAAGTTCTTGCTGCACCAGATTCAGGACCCATGTGTTTCATCTGCTCTGTTTACTCCTGCCGGGATCTGCCCAGATAGGTGGAGGCAGGGGCAAAGTGGGTTGTGATAGATGGCCCAGAGCAATGGCAGTGACCTCTACCACAGCCAGTTCTGCACCCAAGGCTCCCTCCCCTTCGCCAGAACTAGTTGGGCTGAGAGTCTGTGGCTGCGGGTTGCAGTTCTCAGAACTGCAAATATTCTGTTATTTTAATCTGACACTGCTACAGTTTAGCTTCTAGCACTGGGCAGGTGGGGGTGGGGCGAGCTCTGGGAGGGTGGGACAGGTCTGCTAGGCTCCATGCCTGACGCTTCCATTCTCTGCTTGGCAGTAAGGGCTTAAATCACTATTTTCAACCTTCTTCCCTCAGTCTTTGCTCTGAGGTCTCATGATCATTAGATTCAGCCGTGTTATATGCTAATCCCTCAGGTGGGACTGTGGGCCATAAGCGGAGCCCTAGCAGTCTGAAGTCTTCCCTCTACCACAGCTGCGGTAGCTCCAGAATGAAGGGATCTCAGAGCTCCAACCTAGGTCTGCGTCCTGCATCTCCTCACTTCCTGCTTCTCTCGTGCCCCTCTCACCCAATATACCCACCTTTAGATTTCAGTTGTGTGTGTCTTAGTTTTGTCTGTCTGCTCTGCAGGGAGTCCTTTGTGGAATTATAGTTGTTCAGTTTGTTGTAAATTCCAGGGGAGATTTCAAGAGGCTCACCTCATGCCACCATTTCTATGACATCGTCCAACTTATTTAAGAGCCAGTGTTTTTATAACTGGCTTTAATGTAATTAAAGTATTCATTTATTCTGTATCATAAAAAAGCACTGAATGGTTTTCCTAATTCACTCTAAACTTCTAGCCTAATATTAACACTGAAGATAAGTCAGCTCCCCAACCCCCAGCAAATATATAGAACGATTTTACTTAGGAATAAGATGCATAATTTCTCAGTGAAATGTTTACAAATAAGGTATAGCCATGAATTAAAAAGAATCACACAAATAATAGGCAATGTTTAGTGACTGTTTACATGATCTCACTTCTTGTTTATAACAATTCTATAGTGTGCTTTCTATTATCATCCCAATTTGACTGATGGGAAAATTGAGACCTTGAGAGGTAGAGTGACCTTCTAATTGCATAAATGTAGTAAGTATTAAAGCTAGAATTTGAAATCCTGCAATCTTACCTCTGAGCTCATGGTCTTAGCAACATACTGTCCTGTTTTGCTGACTGTGTAAGATTCAAGGATACACTTTCAGTAAATCTATCAATATGATTCATGACAGAAGTAAATTAAAGGAATCCACTATAAATTGTTTCTATATGTCTGCAGACATACTGTTATCATCAATGACAAACTACAAACTGTTTATTAAAAAAAAACACAAAACTTTGTTTTATTTCTAAATTAGGCATGTTCACCAAAAGACAGTACTTTTAAATTCAGTTCACTTCTCACTAATATTGATTTGGGCACCTACAATGTACCAAAATAGTGTGCTTGGGATACATAAAGATTGATAAGATGGGGGCAAATGGAATTCTGCCCACCCTAAGAACAAAGGATCCCTGAAGGATGAATGGAAGATAGAAAAGAAAGTCTGAGGGGTTTTTTTTGTTTGTTTTTTTAGGCAAAATAAACAGGCAAATCTACATAGTTCTAAAATAGCCAGCTACACACGAGGGACTGAAAATGATTCAGAGTTAATCGAGAGTGGCAGAGATGAAACTGGAATAGAGACAGGTGCCAGTTAGCAGAGAGCCTTCTGTCATTCTGTCATGGTGAGGTACTTTGACTTTGTGCTATGAAAACTATTTAAAGCTGTGTCCTCTTTCAGTTGGATTATATTTGAAGGCTATGGGATGAAATTTAACCTGAAGAGGTTTCTGTATTAAGTAATATAGAAAGTTGACAAGTGCCTTGAAAGAACAAACATTTAGGAATTGTTTAGGAGTTAAAATCATTAGAGATCGATGACTAAATGGAGAGGAATATAAGGTGCCCTCTGATATATATAAAGTGACTGCGTGACATGTGAAGTCATTTGTGATACTCAGAAATTAGGAGGTAGAACCAGTAAGGGGATGGAGGAGGCTGATGTGTCCTCCAGGTAACTAAATCCAAAAGCAGAGAGACACAGATGACTTGAGCTCAGCGGAGAGGTCAGTGCAATGGACTCAGGAGTTGTAAACCCACAGGTGGTACTGAATCTACGTAAAGAACATTAAAAGGGATTCTGCATGACATAGCATTTGACATTTAGTAAGTTCTCCAAAGTTATTTGTTGAAAAATTGAATCAGGAAAAGTATAATGTGTCAAGAAAAGAACATGGTAGAAGAATAGCAACATTTAGGGGCAAGGGGAAGCATCTATGGCACAGAGTGGAGACAGTGTGCATATAATATGTAATTTATATAAATCTTGTCTGTGATCATATACATATGTAGTAAAATTATAAAAGAATCCAGGGAAAATAAACATCAAATTATATTGGTGATTAACTCTAGGTAGAGTGAAAGGTAAATTGGGCAGCTGTACAAAGGACTTCAATGATATCTCTATTTCTATTTAAAAAAAAGAAAAAAATAATAAAGAAACAGGAAAAATTTTACAGAATGCTCAGTGAGTCCATGAGTATATGCTATTTTTAACACATTTATGTATGCTTACAATATTTCCTGACATATTAGAATAACTGGAAAATTTGGTGCAGAATCAGTAAGTGTGAATTACACTTTGTAAAACTTAAGCTTGAAAGTAAAAAGATGAGAGGGAGTTAGAGTAGACTCATGACAAGGAGAGATTTTAATTTTTTTCAACAATAGAAGAGACATCAGCATTTTACAGTTTTTTTTTTAAAAAAAGGGCAGATAGAGAAGGACAATTTTTGAAATATAGACGATGTCCCAACAATATAGTTGTGATATCAAAAATGAGAAAGTTCATCTCATCTTGCATGATGTTTGTCCTTTAAATTCCATTACAATAGAGTTAGAACTTTTATAATTTTAATATATGCCTTAAAGTACTAAAAGCATAAACTCATTTTGTCTAGTTCTGCATTATAATAAAGAACTAAAGGGATAATGTTATATTTCTTAGATGACATCATTCAAGAAATTATAGTAAGACAGTCACATAATCTTTTTTTTTTCCAAAGGAAATTAGTGCCCAGGAGACTCTTTCACAAACCACAGTGCATTTATATTTTAAAATGTCATCACATGATTGCAGTATTCTCACTAACACAGTATCATCACTAAAACAAACTGGAAGGAGAATACCTGCTACAAGAAAAGGGAAGGGAAATGTGTTAGCCAACATATTATTTTGTATTTCTGAATATTGAAGACTGTTGAAAAGAGAATATAATTGAAATTATGGGAATGTCACAGGATGGTAATAGATAATTCATTTTTTAAAATATGAAATTTCTTAATGACTTCAAGTATTAATATCCCAGGTAAAATATAATTGCCTTTGACCCACCCTATATAATAATACCTATTGTGATTCTGTGAGTCAGAAATTCTTTTAGTATTTTGAACAGTTTAGCTGGAAGTACTTTTTATTTCTGCTGAATGTATCCAGCATTTGGAGATGTTTTTCCATTTGGTCCTTAAAGAACGTGGAATATTTTCCCAAGAATAGTTTTCAGTATAAGGGCACTATTTAGTGTGTTAGAACAATAAATGGAGTTGAAAAACAGATGATAATAATAGGAGATAGTGTTTGAGAAAAATTATGATTATGGTAAAATATGGCATTACAACCATCTCCTAAACAATGTCTCTTAATGTAATGCCAAATTTATTGAATGCCTAAATCAAATCACCAAGTGTTAGGGCGAATCTGCCAAATGAGGGAGAAGTCAGTTGCCATCACTACTAATCCCATTACCACAAATTCCTTGTTCTCTATTATTTTAATTCCCAATGTTCTGTCCCTGACCCATTTGCTAATTTTCTTTTCTCAGTCCTATCAAGGATATCTCCGCATCTTGATGTCAGTTCACCATCTTGGGCAAATTCCGTGAAATTCCTCTCACTTCCTGACTCCCAACAGCTGCTCTCCATGCTGTTCTCCAACGGCCTCTGTCCCTCTGCATTAGCCAAGGTCTCATATGTAAGCTGAACAGCCGTGCTAGTTAGACAAGGAGTGTCTTAAAAGTTCTGGATGCTGTTACAACAGCACTGGAATTAAAATTGCAGGGATAGGTGTGCCCTTCACCCTTTGAGATTCTAAGCTGGAGGTATCCTTGGGAGAATTATGACAAAAATAACTCAGGGTACCTTCCAACTTGCAGATGTTGGCTCTTTTTAATGCTCTTATCATGTCCTGACTTCGGTCTTTATTTTAAATTCTATCATTTGGGCATCGATTATCCAATTCAGCCTCAGTCTGTCTTGTCATGTAAGAAATTCATCTCATGTTCTCAAATACAATAATGATCAGTCTAAGTGAGCTACCTCTGCACAGAAATGACTATCAATTTCATTGAAAACATTTAAACATCAGTGGGAGAGAAATTGTTGTTTCACAGACCTTTCGATATTTCTGAAATAATACACAGTTGATTATGTTAAGTTATATTTATCCCTAAATTACAATCTTTGAGTTTGGTAATAATTGTTAATTATTGGTAAAAATGTTAATAACAACATATTGAAAATGTATTAGATACCAAATTTTCTTCTCATTTAATCCCCAGAACAACTGTATGATGTAATACATGGTTATCATTTTACTGATAAAAAAGTACAGATGCAAAGAGGTTTATAAACTTGCCCAAAGTCACCTGACAAAGATAGTGCTGCTGAGCTTTCACTTTTATTTATTAATGAAGCTACCATTATAAACAGTAGTCCTTAAAATTATGTGTACTGAGTTAAAAAAAAAAAAAAAAAAAAGAAGGGAAATTAGAGTTGTGCTGAACTCATTGTATCTTCTTGGGTCAGAAGTTTCTAAGTACTTTCTGGTTGAATTATTGCTTCTGCTTTTAGGTATCACCTACACTGAAACTACTTAAAATAATGAGGCCAACAGACCTATCAAATCAAAATATTTAAACAAAGAGGTTAAAAGTAGAGGGGTTATACACACAGAAATAGAAATACCCCTCAATGATGAAGGATATAAAACTTACCGAAGTGCTTACATAATACAAGGTACAGTGTGAAGATGCTCCCAGATCGAGATAGGACTTCCTACATGCAGGCCACCAAGCAGAATTAGAGTGGTTAAGGCTTTCATTAGCAGGAAATGGAAATTCTGCAGGGAACAGAAACTTATCATTTGTCATTCTTAAGAAGGTAGAAGAGGAGAAGGGGAGAGATGTTACATTCTTCTGAATCTTCCCTGCCTGATATTTCTGGAGACCTTGTTTCCTTGCCCACTTTCTCACCATGTGCAAAACATTGTGCAAAATCCCTCCAATGCATTCTTGTACGAGTATCTGGGTAAACTGAACATTAACTTCTTGGGCATTTTGTTGCAGATACCAGGACAACTTAATGTCCATCCTTGCGCCATTTTTATTTGTTCTGAGAGAAAGTATCAATTCACATGTTCAGGAAACTCTTAGAAACTTCCAGATTTCCAGAATATCCAGAAGAGATATCAAGTCTAATTTGGGGAGGGAGGAAGACATACCAGTTAAGAATCAACAATGACAGAGATTAACATGGCCCTTACAGAGACATTTGGATTGTACAATGATGAGAGAAGCACACATATAGTATAGGCAATGGAAAACAAGTTAGAAAGAGTCAATGTAAAAACCAAATGAGAAGCAAATTAAGAGTAAATTGAGGTGATACAGTGCAAGCCCTGGAGCATATATAATTATATTGATGATAGTAAATATACAACCACCCTTTCTACCAATTTTCTTTGTTGTTTTCTTGAAAATAATTTATTCCAACTGGGCATTAACTAATATTCCTATTACTATTGGCTTTAAAAAGTTCACTTATAATGGCAATGAAAAACAACTACCTATACATGTGGATATTTAAAAATACAATTAAAGAGGAAAATAATTTTACATCTCTAAATTATTACATTATTTTCTTGCTGATTTAGTCTACCCTTTATATTTTTATATTAAGTGCCTGTTCTTGATTTAGATATACTCGTACTTTGAAAGAACAAGAGTAGAGTGAGTGATGAATAAGAGGGCAAAAAAAAAAAGAAATTCAGAACAATGTTTTCTCTGTTTTCTGGAAAAACAGTGGAGACTTAGCCCTGGCTTAGAATTTTATTTTATATTTTACCATTTGGTGATCTCTGTGGCTTACTACAAGAATCAGTATATGGTGCTATTTTAAAATGAGTAAAGTAAAACTTAATATTTACAGTTTTACAAGTTCAATTGGAAAAATCAGTTGTAACTAACCTTGAGGAAAGCTTTAACATTTCTGCATAACTTCTCATTAAAAAAAAAAAAAAAAAAAGTTCCTCAAAAGTGAGCTTGACAACCTAAATGAAAAACTGTTTTGAGATGAAAGTGTCTTAAAGAAAGGGAGAGAGTCTAAATATTACAATGTTTTATACATATGAAACTAATAAAAAACAAAAGTTAAAAAAAAAGGGGGCGAGAGACAGAACAGATGTTCTCAATTTTCTATCCAGTACAGTGTCTCTTGATATTACTATAGCATTAGTAAATATTTAAAACTTCATATTGAGCAATTGTTTAGTCCTCCCCATCAGGGTCAGTAAATAGTTATCAAAATGTATAAATATTTTTATTTTCACTTTATTAGTAATTTTTTACTTGAAATATTACAAATATTTCAAAAATCAAATTATGATTAGTATTACAAAGCAATGTTGTACACTTTAATAAGATATGCAAGTATATATGTTTCTGCAAATATAATTTTTAAGTTTTATTTAAAAACCCAGTCCCTAAAAATTAGCTGTTCTTTATTTGAAATTAGTAACTTAAGAGTGTAGATAACATAAATAAAATATGAAAGCACATTAGCTCAAAAATGACATGTAAACAACTTAATTGTATTAGTGATGCTCAAGAGTAAATATTGCAGTATGAAAACACCCATTATAACATTTTCCTTTTTGCTCAATAGGAAACTTCTAAGTCTTTATACTATTAAAAAAAAAAAAAGAAAAAGGCAAAATTACCTCCAAGTATTCTATGGAGAAATACTGTTAAACAGTAAGTCCACAAACATAATTATGAAAAAAATAAAGGTAGGTGATTAGTGTAAAGCATTCTCACTGAAAGTGACCTGACATGAAGGAACGAAGACCTGGATTCTGGTCTTCTTTGCCACTTGCAAAGTGGCACTTACAAAGTGGTGACATGTGTTTTAAATGTATTTTACCTCTCTGGGCTTCAGATGCCTCATATCTTACTTCAAGAATTACACTCTAAAGTCTTTTCCAGATAAACTGTGGCAGGTGCTGCTGGTGTTCTGCCCATTTTCCCTTAGATTCCTTGAACACACACACGCATGCACGCACACACATGGTGCAGGCGGATGTTCACTCTCAGCAGACAATAACTGACTGTCTCCTCAGTGAGTTGTCCTTAGCTTTGGGAACCTAAAACCCACTATGCTTGCCGAGTAAACTTCCCTTAACTAATTACTCGCCTGTGTGAAGGGATCCAGACCCTGACTCCCCTGCCTTTGGACTGGACAGGGGGAATTTTGAGATGAGACTTCCCCCTTCTCCAGAGCTTTTCTGTGCATGGGGTAGAGCTAAAGCCACCTCTTAGATCTTGCAGCTACACATTTAGATGTACATTTTCCCTTCCCTTTCTGACTTCCTCACTCTCCTACTATTCTTTCTCCTGTGAGTATTTCCTAATTAATTAATTTCACCAGAATTCTCAAGTCAGAGTCCATTTCTGGTCATTCCCAAGCAATAATAGATATAGATTATGTAGTTATAGGTATATAGATATATTATTGGGATATAATTGACATATAACATTACAAGAAGCAATATTCTTGTTCATTCTGTGTAGGTTTGACATTAGTTTATGTGAACTCTGTCTAATGTCTGGCATTGTATGATGCAGGTTGTATTTTCAAGACTACTGTACCACAATCTTCGTACCTGAAACAACTCAAAATAAATGTTATAATAAGACCTGTAAGATAATATAGTTAATTTACATAGTAAACTAATGATAAAATCACTAATATTATCAATGATAATATGGAGATTTGGGGGTGTCCTTGCCATCTCTGAACCACCAGCATAGATTCATATAAATCACTATTTTTCGAATATTTTATTACCAAATAATGTAATACATTTTGAGAGTGCAATGGAAAAGCAAAAAAGAAAAAAAAATGTAAATAATCAAACTAAAAGATGTAAAAACCAAGTCAATTGGGCAATTTTATACAAGCGTTTAAAATGTAGACTTAACATAGTATACTGAGATTAATGTTTATTTTAGATTAAAAAGATATTATGACTAATGAAACATATGTATACAATTTCAATATCAAGTAAGCTCAAATATTGATTCTATTTTGTGTTTTTTATGTACTTTTAAATTTAAAATAATACTTTTTAAAAACAAAGTACCTCTTTTTAGCATTGGTAATACATAATATATACATATTTAATCTTTGAAAGTTATTTAAAAGCTTTAAAAATACTGATGTGTGAAACATCCATTAACAATCCAAGAAATTATCTTTGCTAAAAACTAATTGTGGCTTTAATCAGGTTAGTTGAATGATGTAAATTCTTCTTAAGACAAAAAGGTACCTTAAGAAAAGGACTTCTTTGATATATGCCAATATATCAAAATACTTATTTTCTTTCTCCCAACTAGCAAGTGAAATAAGGAAAAAAAAAATCAGCATAATGGCTAAATTTAGCAATTCTTTTCTCTATTTCACCAAACGTTTCCCTTGAATTCAACCCAAAAGGCTTTTATTTGTCTGTCAAATAAATAAATAAATAAAAAGTAACGTTAATAGCACGTCACTCTTATTTTGCAGGTCAATAATTTCAAATATTCCTAAAAAGTTTCACAATGTAGCCTATATCATTTTGCCAGGTCCTTGAAGAGTGTAAATGCTACCTAGAGATGTGAATCACCAGTATCTGTACTTCACTGTCACACGGACTTTGTTCTTGTTTTAACGACAGACTATCTTCTCCACTTTCTTCGTTTGATTTCATATATCCTGTTTTATTAATGTGCATCACCTAGCAAACTGAAGTGAAAAACTACTTGTTTCTTTTAGGTTATAAGGCACACTGTTTTAGATTTTAAATAAAATCACCTGAAAAGATATTTCGTTATTGACCCCATATAATCAGAAGGTGAATCTAATAACACAGGGTAGGGACAGAGCCCCAGAAAGTAGTTTACAGGCTCTCGGCCTCACGTGGAGGGGTGCTGGCTTGGGAAGTAGATGGTCGTCAGCTGTGGCTGATTGGCCGTCAGCTGTAGCCATTGAGCCATTGGCCGCTAATATAACTGCTGCGGCTACTGAGGAGAGCGGAGGAGAGTTGTCCGTCAGTTAGTGGAAAAAATGGACAGCAGGTACCACGTCCAGTGAACCCAGCCTCCAGTGAGACCATAGTGGTATGACTCTCCTACCTATGACTCCGTGGGTGTTCCTTTCTGGCCTCACCATATCCTGCGTTCTTGTGTGGGGAGCGGGAGCAGAGACCCCGCAGGCCGCACCGCAGGACACACAGGTTAGAGTTTCCTTTGTAGTTAGCCTAAGAAAATGTGATCATCCTACTATTATATTTTCACTGACAGAACTTTAATTATAAATTTCTTGTCTTATTTTACTTATTTATTTACTAGCTGCTGCTTCTTGTATTATTATTATTATGTAAAGTCACATAAAGCTGCAAACCATCCAAAGAAGGATTTTGTTTGCTTGTCAGAAATTAAGACTGTTACTCCAACTTCTCTTGATTTATATTTATTAGCTATATGTTTTCAATCCTTTCATTTCAATCTTTCTGTGTCTTGCATACAACATATTGTTGGATCTTATTTTCATTTCTTCAATATGTGGGCTTTTGTCTTTTAGATGGTTAGTTTAACTTCTTCATTTGTTTTAATTTCTGTGTAATAGAATTTAATTCCGCCATTTTGTTTAATATTTTTCATTTCCTGCACCTTACATGAGTTTCTAATTCAATTCTATAAAATTTTTCTGTGGTGTTCAAAAGTTATATAAGCTAATTTTATTATTGTTTTTCTTAACTTAAGAAACATTATATATATATATATATATATATATATATATATATATATATATATATATATATATATATGTATAGTGGGGACAGAGCCAGGAGTGCAGTTTCCAGGCTCTCACCCTCACATGGAAAGATGCTCGTTCAGGTAGTAAATGTCCATCAACTGTGATTGCATGGCCATCAGCTGTGGCTAGTTGGCCATCAGCTGTAACCAGTGAGCCATTGGCCACTAATATAAGTGCTGTGGCTACGCTAGCCGAAAAATGGGGGCTAGCAAGAAGATGGTGGCTGAGCTAGCAGGCGCGGATTGCGGTTAGCACAGAAGATTGCAGCTAGCAAGTGGGGTTGGTTGGCAGAGAGAAGTGGACAGCGGGTTGTGGATCATATGGCTCCTGCTTCCTGTGTCTCCAACCCAGCTGCCAGTGAGACTATAGTGGTATGACTCCCCTATCTATGGCTCCGTGGGTGTTCCTTTTTGGCCTCACCATATCCTGCGTTCTTATGTGGGGAGCGGGACCAGAGACCCTGCGTGATGCCCCACATAACTTCAACTATTTCTTAAATATGTCAATGACTATATCTTCCATTTTACTATAAAAGAAGCACATTTGTATACCCCATGTCTTTTGTTCTCTCCACCTCCCATTGTATTACTAATACTGAGAATATAACTTTGTTAACATATATATATTTTTTTCTTTTTTCTTCCCTCTCCCTTCCCTCTCTCCTTCCCTCCCTCCCTCTTTTCTTCCTTTCCTCCTTCCTTCCCTTCCTTCCTTCCTTCCTTCCTTCCTTCCTTCCTTCCTCCCTCCCTCCCTCCCTCCCTCCCTCCCTCCCTCCCTCCCTCCCTCCCTCCCTCCCTCCCTCCTTCTTCATTCATTCTTGCATTATAGTATAGCATTTATTTAAAATTATTTTATGATCTGTATTGATACTGTGCTTCAGAAAGCATTTATTTTGTCCAGTTTATTATTTATCTTTTCAGGTAGAGGATCTCCTCAGAACTCAAGTTCATTTAGAGAAGGAACAAAGGCCATATCAGAGCCTACGTCAGTCTAGGGTAGTTAAAAATGGGGTATGTGAGGGGTAGGGCATGAGGCATGGATTTACTGATAGAAAGTCTCAGAGTATCATTTTTACTTGGCAACAACCCAGCAAGAAACAACCATCAGGATTTCACCCCAAAATCCTTCGGAATTATAATATAGGGAGAAGGAAGGTTTGCAAGGTTATAATCCACAAACCCTGGCATTCATTGGACTGAAAGAAGTGCGGAATGCTCAAAGCATGTCAGTCCCCAGCTTTTTTTATTTCATCCAGTAAGATTCTTGCCAAGATAGATGCCCACAGCACTGATTTGAGGCAAGGGGATAGGCAATAATTGTCCAAAGGGTAGGAAGTAGGAGGGTGGGGTGAGAAGACACAAAAACAGGATTTAAACTGCCTTCCTTCCCACTGGTGCCTCTAGCTTCTTTCTGCCCTAAGATGTGGCCACCCACTCCTAACAGAACAGTTTAAAATACTGTCATTGTTATTGTTAGATCTTGGATTCTGTCTCTCCCTGTTATGTGTTCAGATTCATTTTTAGAAGTGTTAGAAGTGGTAACCAGAAACCCATGCAAGTTGGATATCTTGTTGAATATATGAATTTCTGTGTGTGTGGGTGTTGAACTTGTATGTGTATTCAGTATGCATTATTTACATAAAGATTTTCTGTTCACTGGTTTACAGTGGCTCAGTTTTACCCATAATTCGCTTTCCTCTTTTAAATTGTTCACGTATTTTTTTCATTCTGTTATTTTATCATTTTGCATTTATTAACTTTATAGCTATATAATATCATTGTAGAGTTGAAAATCTGTGTTTACTTTACAATGAAAAAAAAAGCTCCATTCACAATGAAAATAGATATTCAGAAATCTATCCTTATAAACAATCCTTTGAAAAGACACTTAATGAAATATGAAAATGCCAAGCATCAGCTTAAAAGTCTTTGTGAAAATTTTTGTTTATATTCGATTTTTAAATGCATGGAGAACTCATAAATATAAACATAGAATAGGTAACATGTGATGACACTTCTGAAACCTCATGCAAAATTTTGTTCTTTTATGAATATAATTGAGTTCTGCCTAATAACCTCCACACATTATCTTAATGGATTAAACTACCATCTTATTTTCTTTTTCATACTAAAGCAATACATCAATCAAAGGAAAAAATTGACATGTTTATTTCTATGAGCATTCTTACTTACATGAAAGCATCAACATGAGTACATGACCTTACATTGGAAGTGCCAAGGCAACAAATACTATGAAACAACTAGAGTTTGTTTAAATTCCAGTTTATTTTATGAATTTTCCAAACCACTGCCCTCCAAGAAAGCAAGTTGCTTTGTTCTAAGAAACACTGCCTGTACTGTCCATTGTTTCTATCTCTCCTTGGCCCCTTTCTCCACCCCTCTTCCCCTTCTTCCTTTTCTACCTGCTTCTATTTGTGTTTGCTATGTCTTCCACCATTTATTTCCTCCCACTTTCTCATACTTTCACTTCTTTTTCTTTTTATTCTTCTTTCATTATCAGTTAGTAATGGTACATCATACTTAACAAGTACCAATGCTGGCCATATCCATTAGTCATTAAATGCTTTTCATGTGCTGGACGTGGTGCTCAGATTTTTAACATATGATTACAGTTGGTATTGCTTGGGATTCTGGTTTAGTCTGAATGTTTGTGACCCCTCTCCCACAAATTCATATATTGAATCCTAACTCCCAAAGTGATGGTGTTAGGAGACAGGGCCTTTAGGAGGTAATTAGATCATGAGGGCAGAGCCTTTGTGAATGGAATTAGTGCCCTTATAAAAGAGACCCCAGAGAGATCTCTCATCCCTTTCAACATGTGGGGACCCAGTGAGGCATCACCTATGAGGAAGCAGGCTCTCATCAGACACAAAATCTTCTGGTGCCTTGATGTTACATTTCCCAGCCTCCAGAACTGTAATAAATTGCTATTGGTTATAAGTCACCCAGTCTATGGTATATCATTATATTACAGCCCAAACACACTAAGACAGATTTAATAGAAATCGGTGTGTGATTTCATTAAAATTATACTCTTGCAACTTGGAAATTAAATTGAAATTAATAGAATAATAAAATTAGATTCAGAAAGTTAGATTTAAAAACTCTACAGTTGCATATATTTACTTTCAATAAAATATAGATTTTATATATATACATATTTTTTCCTATGTTGATTCGGATGTTTTATGAAAAATGGAGCAAATATTCCTTACTTCAGGGGTTAAGTATTTAAGAGTTAAAAAGGAAATAAATTTAAGTTACCCATAGATTTCTTTAATGAAGTGTTTCTCTTTAAATGTTCTAGCTATATTCTTTCCTTTGCATTAGATAACCAACCAAAATTATATATAGTATTTCATAATAAACCCAGTACATGTTATCATATACAGCAATGATATTTAGGGGTGCCTAAAAACTGCTCTTTGGGATTATTAAAGTCTGTATTAAATTGTTTACAAGAGGTTGGTAGCATTAGACTAAAAGAAAACTAGGTTGATCTCTCTAAGAATAAATGCACTCTGCAAGGTTGGCTTTGCTCAGCTCTTTCAAAAAGAATAAAAATATGTAAAACCATTTGCATTGTAATTGCAGGAATCAAATTAGTTTCACTTTATAGATCCAAAAAAAAGTGAAATGTATAAAACCATTTGCATTTTAAATCACAAGGATCCTGAGCCAAGTGAAGAAAAAGGTGAAGTAGACATACTTTAGGCTTTGGGTGAGGTATAATAAAAAACAAAGACACCTCAGAGAGCTTGTCAGATTCCTTGAACAGAAAGTCATACTTTCTTTTTAGGACTTTATAATGTCCTGGGGAGTGGTAGACCAGACAAATAGCCAAAGACCAGATCACGAAGAACCATATAAATAATGCTAAAGAGTTTTAAACTTGTCTTGAATTTGTAAGAAACCAATGAAGCGTGATCTGATTTTTATTTTAGAAAAATCAGTTTGGCTGCAATATGGAGCATATATTAGGATAAATAAAACTGGAGGAGAGAATACTGTTTAAAAAGTTATTGCAGTGATTCAAGAGACAATTTATGAGTGCCTGGAGTAAACACTGGCAGTTAAAATACAGAGGAATGGGCATATTTGAAGGATATTGCAGAAGAGAAATTCTTGGACTTGTGATGGATGAATGTGGGAAACTAAGGAACCAGAAATCACTCCTGGGGTCTTCATCAAGAGATTCTTAGATAATGATACCTTTTACCAGTACAAGGAATACAAAGAGTAAGAAAAATCTTAGAAGATGATTGGTTTTGTTTAGAGTATGCTGTGGTTGTGATGTATGAAGGCTAGCCAAGTGGACTGCCTATATGGGATAGACATTGTTCAAAGAACTTGTACATGTTTTATTAATAAAATGAATGAAAAAGGTAGGTGAGATGCTGTCTGTTGTAATTTTGATATAATGTGTTGAATTAACACTATTATTAATAATAGTGTTAATTCAAGTCAACTTAAACTTAGTTCTTAAACCTCTGGCATCAGTAGGGATTATGTAATAGTCTCAAAATTGAATATTTTTTTATTAACTAGTATGAAGTGAAACAAATTTAGTAGAGAAAGCAGAAAAGGGAAAGTTAGTATCCATATACGTAGTAATATTCATTCTCCCTGGTTAGTAAGCAAATATAAACTTGAAATCACATATTATATTCACCAATCTAGCCAATATTTTTTATTTAAGTATAAATTCAGTGCTGGAGCATTGCTAAAAAACTGGTACATATACTCATTTTTAGTGACATTTTTACTTGTTACAATCTTTTGGAACACAATTTAGCAATATATAACATGAGCCGTAAAGATATTCATACTATTTGATTAATTCTATTCCCACATTTTACTCTAAGAAATAATTCAAAAAAAAAAAAATGTACGTACAAAAATGTTCAATATGGTTCTAAAATTGTCTAACTATCCTGAAGATTTAACAAATAATGTAATAACTGCAAAATGCCATAGTATATGTCCATTACAAATTCACATGTAAGGAATGAAGGATGAAATTGGAAGATGTTCCATTAGGCTTTGAATTTTAAAATATTTTTTTTATTCAGAGAATTTACTCAACTGGAATTGCATTTCCTTTTTCATGGGACTAATTACACAACTTGTTTTAAACCCCAAATAATACTTACATATCAAAGTCATAATATTGGAAAATATAAATATTTTCCAATATTTATAATAAAATTGTACAAAGTGTAAGACTTATTATAATTGTAGAACCATCTAATTGTATCCAACAGTGTACATGTTAATAATAAATAAAAATTAAAGTTGAAATGAGGAGAGGGAAAGAAAGGATAAGTGTACTAATGCCGTAACCTTTCATAACGGGGTACTGTGAAATGCTATATAAATCTGACATGGCAAGAAATAGGCATAAATATATCACTTAAAATATTAGTGATTATTGATAGAATTAAAAACAATATTATAAATAATTACTTGGCCAACGAAATTGCAAGGTTAAAGAGAAAGTAGAGGATTAAGAAAGTATGTTAATTCTTCACAATTTTATTTTGGTGTCGATGGTGTCTAAATGTGATGGATCAAGAAATAGAGGAAATTGTATTTTAAATTATTGCTGTGACCTCAAGAATATAAAAAAACAAACACATAAGAGTGTTTAAATTTGTAAAGGGAACCAGAGTGAGAAGAGTATTTTCACTTTTAATTTTCTGTACTTTTATAGGTTTTGTGTGAAGACATTTGAAAACATTGCATCTGTAATCTACTGTCTAGTTTTAAAAATAATTGCTATTAATATTCTTTGATGTTGGAAAGTTTGTGGTATGATAGGAAAAAGAGCTGATAGCAAAATAACATGTAAGCACTATGATTGAAAATAGATGAAATAAGTAAGCATAGTAACCAACCTGAAAGTATTACATATACTATACACAGAAAGTGATGTTTTATTAGTAACACTTATTTTTGATTTCTTAATTCCTAATGTATTGAAATCCAAATTTTAAATACATATTAACAAAGCAAAAATAGTAAGCACAACTAGACTTGAAGATGGCTACTTACGATCCTACCACTATTTATTGTTTTTCAGGAATATTTAATTTGTTTGGAATTGCTCCTCTTTCCTTGACTTTTGGTTTTGATTTTCTCTTTTCCTTGATTAGTTCTCTTTTAATAATAAATGTCAGGAAAATAATTTGGTCTACCACAAATGAAAATAGAAATTTATTAAAAGGCTACCTGAATCGCTCATGAAACCAAAGATAAGACTGAGACTGGGGCCCAGGAACAACTCTAACAATTGAGATGATAGTAACTTTCATTCTTCACACTCACCTCCGCTATTCTTAGATTTACTCTGTCGCTCCTTCTCTCCCTCCCTCTCCCTTACCTCCCTTGCTCTCTCCACCAACTTTTGTTTTATTTTACCACCATAAACTTGACCACGCTAGCTCTCAGACTTAACTGCTTTTGATCCAAGCGTGACAAGAAAGATTAACTTATTTTTCTTCTTCTACCAAAATTGTCACTAGTCCAGCTTGAATATAATGTCCACTCTCTGTGATCCATGAACTGTGACAGTTATCACATTGCACTACCCAGCAGCTCTGGCAGTAGCTATGTGGCTGGAGTGGAGGAAGGTCAAGTTCCTAGGAAAGTATGGATGCGTGAGGGGGGCAAGGAGGAGTGCTGGTTAAAAAGATGAGTTTTGTCATCTGAAAGAGGAATGTATTCACTTAAATAGTCTGCGCGTTCTTAGCCCCATTACTAGCACTTTTATAGCTTTCAGCAACTCAACTATCTCTTACGACTCATATCACCTCATATATGCTTTATGTCTCACAGCTATCTCACCTCAACATGTCCCATTCACCCTCCTTCTCAGTCCATTCTGCTTCCTGATCTCCCACTTACTCCCACTTCTAATTGAACCTGCTTCTCCTGCAGTGTTCCCCATATTAGAAATGCCACAACCATCCAGTTTTCTACTTTGCTCAGAACAGAGACTGGGGAGTCATTCTCGACTTTTCTTTTTTCTTAATCTACCTATTCAATATATTGCTATCTTTTAAATCTTGCTCTTATTTTGAAACTGGAAAAAATATATAGGACTCTATTCCTCTTTCCCGAAGCAATTCTTCTAGACTATTACATTATCTTCCAAATTCCCTTATTCTCATAACTCCTTGCCTCTATTTTTTTCTCCATATAGCAGCCAGGAAAATGTTGGCTAAATACAATTGAATCATACTTAAAACATTTCCATGGTTTCCTACTGAACTTTACATAAAACCAATGCTTAGCAAAACCTACAATCATCTTATGCTGATATTCATCTTGCTCACTACGTTCTAGTTGCACTAGTACTTTTTCAGTTTCTAAACACACACACACACACACACACACACACACACACACACACATATATATATATTTCAATAATAGCAGATATCCAATATATTAATTTCAGGTGTACAACATAGTGATTACACATCATAGTGATTAAACATTTATATAATTTAAGAAGTGATCCCCCTGACTAGTCTAGTACCCACCTAGCACTATACATAGCTATTACAGTATTATTGACTACATTCTTTATGCTTTACATTCTCATGACTATTTTGTAACTACCGATTTGTACTTCTCAATCCCTTCTCCTTTTTCACCCGTCCCCCATCCCTCCTCCCATCTGGCAACTTTCAAAATGTTATCTGTATCTATGAATTTGTTTCTGTTTTGTTTGTTTGTTTATCTTGTTCTTTAGATTCCACATATAAGTGAAATCACATGGCATTTGTCTTTTCTCTGTCTGACTTACTCCACTCAACACAACACCCTCTAGGTCCATCCATGTTGTTGCAGATGGCAAGGTTCTATTTTCTTTTATGGCTGAGTAATATACCATTGTATATATGTACTACCTCTTCTTTATCCATTCATCCATTGATAGACACCCAGGTTGCCTCCATATCTTGGCTATTGTAAATAATGCTGCAATCAACGTATGGATGCATGTGTGCCTTCAAAGTGGTATTTTGGGTTTCTTTGGATAAATGCTGAAAAGTGGGACTACTGGGTCCTTCTTTGTCTCTTGTTATAGCCTTTGTTTTAAAGTCTGTTTAGTCTGGTATAAATATTGCTAGATCATTGAGCATTCTTATAACCAGTGTTTTGAACAGTCATGTGGTAAATTGTGTGTCCATTTTGTTTAGTTAGTTTCCTGGAGCTTTGTTCTGTTCCTTCATTTGGGGCATGTTTCTTTGTCTCCCCATTTTGGCTGCCTCCCTGTGTTTGTTCTGTATATTAGGTAGGTCAGCAATGCCTCCTAGTCTTAGTATAATGGCCTTATGTAGTAGGTGTCCTGTGGGGTACAGTGGCATAATATCCCTGTTCATCTGAGCAGGGATCTCTAAGTGTGTCCCTTGTGTGGTTATGTGTGTCTTGCTGTTGTAGTTAAGCATTAGATGCTGTTTACATGTCAGTGGGAGGGATTGACCCTAGAGCTCATTGGTTGTGAGGACTGGCTGTGACTACAGTGGAGAAGCTCTGGTGCAGAGGCTGACCCTACAGAGAAGGGTTTGCTCTAGGAGGGCTCTGGTGCCTGCCCAGTGTGTCATCCTTGAAGGCAGCAGGGTGATGCTCCAACTTCGTCTGAAGCCTGCCACTGGGCATGCCAGTCCTGGGATCTTCTGGGAGGGGCCCCACTGCTGAACAAGTTCAGTCACAGCCTGGGCTGTATCAGGAACCACCTGGAATGAGCCACAAAGCGATCCACCAATGGATGTCCCCCAAGCTGCGCTTAGAGGTGCCTGGGAGAGGCCATGCCTAGAACCAAAGCCAGCTGCTGCTAGTGCTGGGCTTAGGGTTGCTGAGCAAGAGGTATGGGACACATTCAAGCCAGATGCTGCTTGTTTGGGGTTTGTGAACCTTTAAGAAATTTTGGGAAATTCCACTGCCTTTGCCAAGGCAGTTCATTTATATGGAAAAGCGACTAGAAATGGCTTGGGTGGGTGCACAAGATGAGTGGAGTGGCGTCTCAGGGAATCATCAGAATGGGGCAAAAGGTGTCAGCTAGGTTGATAGAGACTCAGATATGGCACCTTCCTAAGTTTGCATGCTGGGAGTGGGAAAGGCTCAACAAAGCAACAATGGCTTCTGCCTACATTTCTGTCTAGGGGAAAACTTCCCCTCCAGCCCTCACCCTGAAGCCAGCAATTCAATTCCTCCCTGTTGTTTCCTGGCACTTTTCAAGCTACTGTCACAGTCTGGAGCTCAGAGTGAGTGAGTCTGTTAGTTAAATCCATTAAAGTGCACTAGCCCTTTAAGGGGAGCATCTGGGGATGCAGCCACTTTCCTCTTACTCAGCCAGAAGTTGTGGAGACTTATCTTCCATGCACTGGAATCCTGGGCTGGGGAGCGTGATGAGAAACTGGACCCCTTGCTCCTCAGGACAGGGTGGGAGGGGATATCCAAGGCAAGATATCACTCCAGATTTTTAACTGTCACAGGAAGATGTGGGATCAACCCTTTCTTCATCTCTGCCCCTTCTGCCAGTCTCCATGTGGCTTCTTCTGTATGTCCATAGTTGTAGGACTTCTGTTCAGCTAGATTTCAGGTGAGTCTCAATGATAGTTGTGTAGTTTAGTTGTAATGTTGATGTGACTGTAAGAGGAAGCAAACACAGCATTTACCAACTCCACCATCTTGACCAATACAGGTTTAACCTTAAGAACCATTTCCTCAGTAAGGCCCTCTGTATCATCACATTTTTTTTCTCCCTTCTAGGTACTCATTGCTTCCCTTTGTATCACTTATCAAAATTTGTAATTTTATACCTATTGATATGTTTCCTTAATGGAAGCCTATCTCCCCTGTGAACTATAAGCAGTGAAACTGCAAGGGCGATAGCATTTTGCTTACCATTCCCTATGTAACGAGAGCGTTGTGTTTCGCATTCTATATATACCAGTCTCTCTCTCTCTCTCTCTCTCTCTCTCTCTCTCTCTCTCTCTCTCTCTCTTTAAATTATCATTGGGGAGCATTGGGGAACAGTGTGTTTTTCCAGGGACCATCAGCGCCACGTCAAGTCGCTGTCCTTTAGTCTAGTTGTGGAGGGCACAGCTCAGCTCAAAGTCCAGTCGCCGTTTTCAATTTTTAGTTGCAGGGGTCGCAGCCCACCATCCCATGTGGGAATTGAACCGGCAACCTTGTTGTTGAGAGCTCACACTCAAACCAACTGAGCCATCCGGCCGCACCACCAGTCTCTCTTTAGAGAACCTGCTGGTTGCACAACTGGCAGAGTTGTGTCTTGCTCAGGGGTTGGGCTCTAAAACAGCCCACAGTGAATAATCAGTCAAAAATTTCATAGAAATAATTTTACTTGTAAATATAAAGCATATAAAATAATAAAACAAACACTGAAGAAAATAAAATATTATTGTATTTCTAATTACACAAAGTGAAATCATAGTTTAATTTACAACATTAAATGTACTATAATTAGTGATAGATGACTTAAGAAGTAATACTCCTTAAATATTTGTTGGAAACAGTTAAGCCTAGCTTTAAATGTCTTTGCCTACCAATTCTGTTTAAAAGGTGGATAAACAGACATCCAAAGCAGCTAAGTAATTTCTCTAGTCACATATAATCCCTTCAGACTCTGTGTTTTATTAGATTCTGCTCCTCAGATATACATGTATGGGGTTTTATTTTATTTCATTATTTTTGCTTATGAGGGTGCTGAAGGAAATTTGAAGGATAATGCATTTTATGACATTCAGAATTTCTTGAGTTTGACAGTGAAGTTTGAAATGTGTGGACAATTTGGCGAAGTTTGATTCATGACATCGTCATTTTCTAGCTGATTGTCAACCTGGAATGCTGTGCTGACTCTGCAAGTCTGTAGTGATCTTCCTCTTGTCTCCCTTGTACTTACTTGTGTTTCTGTAATGCTGTCATCAGCATATTGCTGTTAATGAATGACTGCCTTGAAGACTTTTGTGTCATACACAGAACATTGTAAGAATTTTCACATACATTAAAATTAAGTCAATATAATACAATGCTCACAATCCCCTCAAGTAAATCTTTTCTTCAAAAAGGGAATCTCATTTTTAAAACATAGTGATAGAGTGGACAGGGTATAATACCTGACCTTCCTGAATAAAAAATATCAAACAAAGAAAGCTAGAGGAATCTTTGCCATACATGCAAGAGGTCAATCTCAGTACTGCAGGCAGGTTTCTGTTTTTAGCAATACACATTATTTATATATATATATACACATACATATATATATGTATATATATATTACATATATGTACAATGTATTTTACATTGTACATATATATATATATATATATATATATATATATGAACAACTTTCCAGGTTGAATTAAGATTTTATGATTGTTCTGTTTGTCAACAATATACAACTCTCCTAGAAATTCCCAGTAACTATATTGAAAGGCCATTTTTCCAAATTGATTCAACATGTGTGTGCAGTTTTGAGGTCTAAAAGGGGCAATAAATAACTCCCTTTGCCCCTCCTAAGTTCAGAACTAATTATAAAATAGAAGATTCAGAGATTGAATTCTAATATAATACAATCCAAATATGGATTGGAATGCAGCCATATAGGCTTCCAATACATTCTTATCTGAACCGAAGTGAACCACTGGAGTTGCTGACACAAAGGGAAAACAGCAACCTCTTCCACAGGGCAAGAGTCTGTAAATGTATGTCCGGTCCGGACAAGCTGAGATTTCATCCTGTGGACAGGCCATGCCAGTAAGAAGTAGAGCGTGTTTGTCTTAAAGTCACCTACAAGTTTATAGATGAAGAGGAGTGAGGGAGATGTAGGGAAAGAAACCTGAAGTGTACTTCGAACAGAAGTCCCCTCATGCAAATATGGGCCAGGGAAATGGTAGGTCTCCTGACAAATAGAAAGTGTGTTTTATAGACTAAGATTTTGTGAACAAGGGAATATTTGGGACTTGATGTATCAAAAAATTTTGCTGGGCCCTGTTTCCTATAGAAGACATTTCTACATCTGTCTTTTCCCATGTTTGCCTTCGTTGGATGAATCACCTGATTAATTTCTCACACAAAATATAAAATTTGGGCAAGAATGAGGATGAAATATATAAGTTTTATATATATACTAAAAAAAAAAAACTATCCATGAAAGTATTTCTCACTTGATGTTTTGGCATCAAATCCTCAGACAGATGTTTGATTTGTACATAATCTTTAAGGCTCTCACTTTTGTATCTCTGCTTTCTTTCTTCTCCCTTTCTTTTGTTTCCTCCTGAGTCATTTGTATAGCCAAGAATTACTAGAATAATCCCATAGTTAATATATCATTTCCAGTATGTCCATAACTTAAATTTATATCCCATGCAGATGCCAGAAATTTTACTGGACTTGTCATGTCACCAATATTAAATGACCTAAAGCAACTGCTTCTACAATATGTCAAGTTCACCATCTGGCATCTGATGAATCCTCTCAAATCTCATGCATCATCTCTCATACACTTACTTTCCTCATTCATTCAAAAAAGTATCAAGCACTTAGAACATGCCAAAAACTACATTAGGCAGTGTAGAGGCAATATGGCCCTAAGTAGACACGATCCTTGTGGTAAGCAGTTTATATGCTAGTGCACAGGACAGACTGAATTATGGGCAAACAGCCAACTAAAATAAATAATTGCCAATTGAAATGAGAGCCTTTTAGGAAAAAAATTAGAGGTTAAAAGAGAGAATCACCTGTAGATCAGAATGTAATTTAGATAGGATATCTCTAAGGCAATAACCCTTACTATGAAGAACAGTTCAGATGAAGGAAATAGTGTGTTAAAAGTTTAAGTGTGAAAAATCTTGTTCCACTCAAGGAACTGAAAGAAGATGACTAATAGTCACTTTTGCAAGGGGAAGACTGGTATGAAATGGAGTTAGCATAATAAATAGGGGCTGGGAGAGGCAGGGGCTCTACATCATGGTAAAGGTTTCCTTTTTATTGTGTAGACCAGTATTGTTGGATAGAAATACAAAGCAAGTATAAATGGTAGTCATTTATATAATTTAATATTCAAATATATTTTATGTAATTTAATTTATCTGAAGTAGTATCATACAATATGCAATAAATATAAAATTGTTCTAAATATATTTTATTAATGAGTGTTTTTGTACTTATGTCTTCAAAATCCAGTGTGTATTTTATACTTACAACACATCTCAGTTTGGATTAGCCACATTTCAAGTGCTCATTTGGCACATGAGGTTAGTGCCTACCATATTGGAATGAAATAGTAACAGTTTTTAAGCAGAAGATAGATGTGATCCAAATCACATTTTCAGGTTACTTTGCTGTTATTTACAGATAAGATAGAGTATTGAAAGTATGGTATAGACAGGAATAGTATCAATAAAGAGGCTGTATTAGTTTTCTTTGTCTTCTGTAACAAAGTACCACAAGTTGGCGGACTTAAAACAAAAGAAATGCATTCTCTCGCAGTTCTGTAGCCTTGCAGTCAGAAATCAAGGTGTCCTCAGGATCATGTTCCCTCTGGAGTCTCTAGAGAAGGAGCCTTCATTGTTTCTTCTAGCTTCTGTTGCAACAATCTAGGTTGTTGCAATCCTTGTCATTGCTTGACTTTTAGATACATCACTCCAATTTCTGCCTCTTTCGTCATATGGCCTTCTCTTCTGTATATCTGTGTTGCTGTGTCCCAATATCCCTCTTCTTGTAAGGATACCAATTATATTGTATTTGTGATCCCATCCTAACTATGCATAACCTCATCTTAACTTGATTACATCTGCAAAGATGCTATTTCCTAATAAGGTCACATTCCCAAATTCCAGGTGGATAAGACTTTGGGAGGGACACTATTCAACCCAATACAGAGGCTAGTGGAGTAAAAGATGGTGGTGGCTTGTGCACAGCTGGCACACATCTGTGCTCCATTCCCCTGCACACCTCTAGGTAGTGGATAGGGTAGTGGCAATAAATATAAGAGGCAGAAGTGATTGTGGAATTAATTTGAAATGTAATTAATAGATATCTTGAATCATGGAGGATCCATACCCAAACAATCTAGGTAATATTTCTCTCTTTTTTTTGTAATTGCTACTTATTTTTCAGTTACAGTTGACATATAATATTATATTACTTTCAGGTGTACAACATAATGAATAAACATTTATATAACTTAGGAAGTGACGGGTAATATTTCTCAATCACAACTTCTCTCATGCTTTTTCTGATCAGTCACTAAATGCCTATGTTTTTAACCCAGAAAAGTCATGTCCTTAGCTTCCAGAGTATCAAACTCAAAGACATCTCTCTAATGTGCCTTTTTATGAGGCCTTTCTTAATTAGCTTCACCTTACCGAGAAGATTATTAAACTAGAAAAAATAGATTAGCCTGTCATAAACACTAAAGAAATCAGATAGATTTATCTTATCTATCTATCTATCTATCTATCTATCTATCTATCTATCTATCTATCTATCTATCAGGACAAATGTCCATATGCTTTACATCTAGAATATTGCATTCAGTTATCTGGGTTACAACTATTTTCAATTATTTTAATCTCCTAACATATAAAAAAGCCCTGAATTACGTTTTCTTAAATGAATTGACATAAACTCTTCTTAAATCTAGGTATATTTTCAGTTTGTATAATCTCTTATGGGTTAATGAGTTCCATAAATTTAAAATATGCTATGTAATGATATGTGCTCTTATTTCTTGAAAAAAAAAAAAAAAAAACACTTCCAGTGCAGTCTCAAAGTGGTGGCTTATAGATGTCAGGCAATATCGTAGCTCAGGTATAAGTTTAGATGAAAATAAATATGTTATCCAGGTGTTTGTTTTATTGATTTCTTGACATTTCCTCCAAAGCTGTCTTCCAATGCAAACATCTCTTATCTAAGTTGAAAGACAATATTGAACAGTGGAGCTATTTAAGTATATAGATAAAACTAATATTTACTTAAATACCAATATCTGTTATTGAAATTAACTGAAGACTGAATAAGGATCCTTTGTTATTCTTCCTCTTTTTTGTTACATGTTAGCGATTTTCCATCATAAAAAGTAAAAACTAATAATAATAATAATAATAATAATACATTTTAATGTCCAAGAAACATTATGTTCTATGTGAGGTGGTTTGGTTTGCTTGGTCACTCTTGTGCTTGTTTATAATTCTACAGATGTCTTCAGTGATATGCCCTCATTAAAGGTGGTTGAAAATAATGTGATCTCTGTGATAATGCCTTTTCATTACTGAGCTCATCCTGGGATTTGACTTCATTAAGCAGTGCCAATGTTTTACCCTTTAGTTTTTTGCATTTTTTAACAAGTATGCTTTTATTATTAGCATTGAACCCCATTAAAAGATGATGTTCAAATTATTTTTTACCCACCAAATTTCTAGTTTAAACTTGACTCAGATCACTTTGTGAATTTTCTTGTGTTGAATTATATTTTAACTTTAAAAGTTAACTTTTCTCCTTTTTCAGTGTCAGTCTTTCAACACTATCTCTCTTTCCATAAACTTAATGTTTATATCCATGATTTAGATTCTAAATTCATGATTATACAATTTTAAGGAGTCGTTGTATTCTTTTTTACATTTTTAAGATATCCCTTTTTGCCCCTAATTCAAACTTACTCTTTGCAAATCTTTATTTTTCAAATTTTGGATAATACAGATTTTTTTTTTCCCCTTTAGCCTCAAGGTACAAATTCATGTAGTAGAGTTGTAATCACTAATATGTATATTGCCGATATCAGGTTCTGTTAATTTCATTAATTAATAAAAATACATTTTCTTTTATCATAGAATCTAGAGCTAACTACTACAAGTAGGTATTCATGTTCTGTTTTTTTTAAAGTTCAATTCCCTTGCACCTTGTACATTAATTTCACCAAATTCTGTGCAGGTAATTAAAATAATAGTTTAAGATAATATGTAGTTATAACTTGGAATTACTGAATATTTTCTTTTCAGCTTGTTTTACTACACTCAGGTTAACGTGTGAATTTTTAAAAATAAATCATGTAGATGAATAAAGTGCTATATATAAATATTGTTCATAATTGTTTCTGTTACTCAAGAGTAATAATGTAAATAAATACAAATATATTTTAAAATAAGAATAAATAATTTAACAGCTTAAGCAGAAGCAGAATATATTTTTAGATTGATAATATCATTGCTGCCAAAAGGATTTCATGCTTATTCTAAGCTCACCTATGTTTTATTAAACCTAACTGAGAAAAAAAAAAAAAAAAAGGTGTGCTTGTTTAGTATGGATATTGTCACTGTGTGGAAAATTTAAAGAAAATGAGATATTTTATCAAGGTTATAGATTTAATTATAAAATGTGTCTACCAGAAGTTGAGTTTTTTCAATTCTCCCCTGCTCCTCTGAAAGAAGTTAGAAGAAAGATTTGCAATGTTTGCTTACATAAGAAAATACTGTGAGAGAGCCATATTAAATCATGTGGTAAATTCAATTGGTGGTCAAGAAAAAGTTCAATATACTTCAACTGTTTCTCTTCTTCTTCAAGTTGCTTCTTCTGATTGCCTTTCTTATATATAAGGTGAAATGATGTATTTAAATAAGTTCTGTTATAATTTAGTTATAATATTTGTATAGCCTTTAATTGTAAATTGATATTTCAAAATTTAAGAAAACTCATATATATATATATATATATATATATATATATATATTTGAGTTTATATATATATAAATTTCTTACATAAGAAATAAAAATTCTTTAGTCCTACCATCCAATAATATCTATTTTTGTGGTATGTCTTCTATACGATTATCTATAATGCTCTTTTTATTATATGGTAAATTTATCAATTCATAAATATCCACCTATCTTACATAAGTGCAAGAGACCCAAGGATAATTATCTTCTAACAGCTATATAGTCTTTATTTAATGTTCTAATTATATGTTGTAGAAATTTATCATAAGCTGTCATATATTTTCTTCCTACTATTTCACTAAATAAGATATTTAATTCTTAATTATGTACACCTAAGTCTATTGGAAACCTATAATTTACTCTCCATATTTGAATATGGCATGCAAGTGCATACATTATAAATAATTAAAATGACATATTTGTTGTAAAAATGCCTGTAAAGGAAGGAACAGTAAATTTCGTTACAACTGTCTGGTTTGTTTTTTGTTTTTTTCCTTTTTTTTAATTCCCAAAGATAACTAATCTTGATATAAGGTTTGTTTGTTTTGCTTTGATTAGACTATTGCCTAATAAAGCTGTTTGGATATTTCACTTATTTTCATTTAAATTTTCTAAGTCTTAGAACTCAGACCAATGAGCTAGAGTTTTATCAATCCTTTCCAACTTCTATCTCATGACAGAAGCCCTTGGAAATAGAAATGTGAGCCGAAGCCTAATGGGAGCATTTGTTACACATTCTTCCCCACTCTCGTTAGTGCATGGTTTCTAATTCTTACACAAATGTTTACATACATACAGATTTATAACAGAACTTACTTTTCTGATACTTATGACTCTAACCTATTTCAGAAGTAGGTAAATTTTCTAAACAACCCTTCAATGATAATAAACATCATTGCTTCTTTTACCACGTACTACTTCTCCCTGTTCTTTCCCCCACACCAGTATGAGTCTAAATAAGCACAACTTATTACATCTCACTTTAATTTAGCTTGGAAACTGCAGCCATGTTTTCACGTGCCCTTTTCAAACAATTAACATCTTACATTACATCTTTCTGAATTGTCTAAGCTCCATTTAATTTTTGTCTGAATAACAGTGCTAGAAATTTTGTGATAGGCAAGTTAAACAGTATGAGATATTAATAGTACATAAAGTAGTTACTTTCTATATTTCAATAAGTCAAAGTAAATTATGTTTACCTAAATGATGTATTTACTTTGTTAAACAACTCTGATAACTTGCAAATCTTGGTTAGAGTTGAGGGAAATAAACTGGGATGGGGAAGGGAAGGAAGAGGAGGTGGGGAGGGAAAGGTAGAAGAAAGGAAGGGGAGGATGAGAGTTGTACAATTTGAGTTCTTGGTAGTGAGGTTCTTGATGACCACTGTCCTTTTCTGGAAAAAGATGAATTAAGTCACAGTTTTTATCATTAAGATAATGTATTAAGCATTCAAAAGAAAATAAAACAAAAAATGTCCTGTACAGCAAGTCAAAAAGAGAGTCTAGTGCAATCACATAAACTTCTATGGAAACTTCCTCACCTCCAACATTCTAAACAGTATGGATCTCATTGAAAATGGCTGGTAATAGTAGTAAAAACCCCAAGATGAGATCTGAGTACCTCACTTTCAGCTGTGCCAGGAGCACACACAGTAGATACATTACAGAGTAATTAAGTTCAAGATCCCCTTTTATTTTAAGTGACACATTTAGGACTGAGAAGAGAAGGCTCCAGCCAGAAACACAGTCAAAAGAGAAGACTTAAATTAGTATATTTGTACTTTTGATCTGAAATCCCTAAGTTCCTTCACGTATTACTTCCGTTACTGAGTTATAAAATGATTAGATTAATATCACATCTTTTAAAGTAAAGATTCTTAGATGTACATATTCCAGAAGGAGAGAATTAAGAAAAAAAAATTTAAAAAAAATTAAATGTAATGCACTGGTATTATTTATTGTGTGGGATTTTAAATGTAAATGCTGTGAAACAAAAACAAAAATTTCTATCAATTTAGTTTTAAATAAACAAACACACAAACAAACAAACAGCTCACCAGAAACAACATAGACACTTAGTCTTGGATTTAAGCAAATCATGTCTCTCTAGGATTCAACTGTGATTCTGACTCAGTGGTTCCTGTATTAAAAGAAAAAATGGCAATGTAGGGGTAGGTACAACCTGAAAATTAAAGGTCTGAATATTTAAGCTGATATGCAAAGCAACAGGGCAAAGTATGCACATAGAGAATCAGGAATTGCACACAAATCAAATCTTAGTAAGTAGGGAATATTAGTAGAGAAGTCCATGACTCACCAACAATGTGTTTTTGTTTTTTGTTTGTTTTCATTTTGCAGGAAAAAGTCCAGCATTTACAGAAGGCTTTTGCTTCAAGAGTAGATAAATCTACACAGACTGAACTCCTAGGCTGTGATGTAAGTAGCTTTATAAAACCATTTTTATCTTCTTTGTTGATATTCAGACGTCCACAGCTTATTTACCTCTGCTGCTACTGTGTCCATGCATTGATTTAATAGAATTTAGTGGTGCCCCATTCATCTTTCGCTCTTAAATAACCCCCAAGTACCTTTGGAACTGAAAAAGATAATTACAGGCACTGATTAGCATACCAATGTCTTATTTTTTTTTTTTTAAACTAACATCTCTAATACAGTTTTTTGAATTAGTTAATTTGTAGACCCATGGGCGATACATACTAGAATACTAGAACAATTTATTATTAAGAAAGTACTAATTTATTTATTAACAGTTTAATAAAGTTTGCAGTCACCAAAGCTAAGCACATCATTTTTACATTCTGGCACATAAAAGGAAACACAACTCAGCAGAGAAATTCACAATAATATTTTAGCTCTTTGGGCTTTAGGGCAGGCTGCAGCAAGTAATTTAATTGAAAGTTAGCATTTTTCCTTAGTGTAAAATACTTGATGAACTGTCAAAATAAGATTGTAAAACATGTTTGAATACAAGATTGCTTCTAGTAACACTGAATGATTTCAAATGACTTTGATTCAAATACCTGTCTTTTCATAAACACAGCTATGAAATTTTTGTTTTGCCTAAGTTCATGACTTTAAACTTCCTTTTGATGAAAAAATAGAGGAATCATCATCTTTATTTTATATGTAACATTTGTGGGGACTCTCGCTTCTATTTAAACACATTTATTTACATAATTTTTAGCACTTTATTGACAAGTATAAATAGATGTAATTTAAATTGTTTGATGAAGGTGTGTAATGATAAAATGTATGTTTATTTGCATATCATCATTTTAAATAATATAAATATAGATGTTACTTTTGTATTGCCTTGCAAAATATATTAATATATTTATATAAAGCTACTTGTCTCTATTAGGAAATAAATCATTGTTTCTTGGCATTTTGGTGAAAAAAATGTATAGGAAATAAATCAAAGTTTTGAATTGCAGCGTAAATTGTTTTCAGATATTTATAGACAGCATTTTTCAATTTAGATTATTTTTCAACAATCTTTGTGGAAGTCTAATCTTTTATTAAAAGTAATGTATTCTTAAAAAAAAAAGAAAACACTTAATGAATTTGGACTCAAATACTCAATTTTACCCAATATAAGGAAATGACATTTGGTACACTGAATTCTAAATATCTAAGTGTCTGGATATAAACATAGAATATAAGAGATCTGTTAATACTTTCAGGACTGCTTGTGAGAAATACTTGCTAAGAGATGAATGGTAGCTGTGGGGGATAACTGCGCTGTAGCTACTAGCAGCCTTTTATGTGTTTGTCTATCTATGCCTCGTAATTTTCTTGTTTCTACAAAAGTGTCTTATATCAGTGCTATTTAGTTTTCTAAACATGTAAATAAAAATTAAAAATTAAGCCATGAACATAGCTAATCCTTGTTATTAAATCCCCATTATTCCAGCTTATTTTTATATTTGACATTGAGAGTTTAGTGTATTTTCCTGGATTTAATTAAGGTTAAAGAGTAATAATTTCTTGGTAGTAAATCCTTAAAGGATCCCTTTCTACAAGTGTCTGTTATGATTTTAGTAATTTTAACTAGAATAATAATGCTTTCTAAAGATTTTGTATTTCACCTTTCTTGGTGAGATATATTCTAGGACATAACCATCCAAATCAGCAAATTAATTACCATAGGTAGGCCTTCAGAACCTTATACCAGTAATTAGATGTAATTGTAGTATAAAGGTTAAAGAATTGTGTATGGAAAAACACGAGGCAAGAAATACTTTCTATAAGCAAATTAAAAATAAATAAAGCATTTTAAATGTGATGAATTGTGTGACTACTTGGAATATACGATTCATCAATAGTATAATTTTTCCATAACTGGCGTATCTTTTCTATACTTATCAATATCTACTTATAAATTAGTTTTCAAATTTTCATATGCAATAAGAATCATTTATCTTTTAATTGTCAATATTTTGCTCACATTTTTCTCAGGCAATATAGTTTGACAGTATTTTAATTTTTTACGAATATGATACATATACGTATATGTGTAATATATATATATATACCCACATCGACTACTATATTTATAATTTGCAATATTTGTCAGAAAAAAATAATGAAAAATCTTGTAGAAATCTTGCATAGTATCGATCATTCTTATACTCTCTTGCTTTCTTTCTAAAGCTGCCAAATATTAGCCACAAATTGTTCTTTATGGATCATTACGAATTGTGTTTGAGTGATATGAATGTGAGAATATAAGAGACGGCAAGTATCTATTACTATAATTTACTTGGGAAGTTAGCTGTTGCTATACATTTTGCTTAAGATAGGAAATAAAATCCCCATAAGACAATTACAATAAAAACTATTAAAATAATTTCCAAAAATCCACTACAGTGAATCAGTTCAAAGGTTTGCACAATAGACTACTCTATCCTGCAACAGATTTACCAGGAGACTTGAAACGAATGTTAATGTACAATGCGCTCTGATTTGTAATGCACATGGCAAAAATAATTTCAGAGTGTCTTAGCAAAGGCCTATAAACACAATAGTTCTAGTGATGAAGGAGATTGTTAAATAAATGATGGATGTGTCTTAAATAATCAATGGCAATTTAACCTCTTTCACCTTCTGTCTGCACAGGTTTAGTTTATTGAAAGATCAAAGAATAATTTCTAAGGTGTCACTTGTGTTATTAAAACAGGGTAGGAGATGAATAGTTGCAGTCAAGTAGCAATGTTGCCTATTCTAAGATTACTATAAAGGTAGAGAAGATTCTTCTGATTACATCAACTATATAAATAGAAGCATCAACATAGCACACATGCTGTTTTTAAATATTTTATAGTTTGAACAACTGCAAATAACATTTTGGTCAGAATGATAGAGAATGAATAGCCAAAATGCTGCAGTGAAGATATTATATCCTAACACTGAGAAAATCCAGGTACTTTCATTAATTTGACATCTACATGGATAGCTTTTTTTTTTTTTTTTAACTTTCTTTTGAAGTTCTACAAAAGATTGTCCTTTTAAATGTGGCTGATTGACTTTAAGTAAATTTTCTTTTCGACTGTTGCCTGAACTTGACTCAGAGCAGTCTCTAAGTTGCTCTTTTAGTCAAACGTACTAAAGATTTAAAAGGGTTCTTCTTTTCATTAGAGTATGTTTTACACCTATAGTTAATGAGAAGTATTTATTTGTCTTGAACTTGCAATGTTTTGTTTGTATTTTCTTTGAGTTTTGGAGTTGTTGAGTATTTCATCAAATATTAAATTATTAATTACTGTTAGTGATTAATGAAAACCATTGCTGGTTTTCATTTGCCTATTTAAAATTGACTTCTCTGTAGCATCACACACCTTTGTCTCAGTCACATATGAGTGAAGCATAAATCAATTTGGAAATGCATGCTCATACCACTGTGTATTTTTCAGATATTTTAGCACATTTTCCAACTGGTGGGATTTACTTTATAAGTGCAGGTTAATACTCACATGCTAAGAAAATAATAATACTAGTTGTGTTATGAATACACATTTTGCAGAACTTCTCAACGCAGTGATCTGTATAATCTCAATCTATGCTGCTTTTCTTAGATTTAATTTCGGAGTGCCTCTTGGCACAATTAGTAATGTGCAGGGAGTTCTAGCAAATATGAAAATAGTTCATCATGTAAATAATAAGAATGATTAATTTTTACTATAATCATTTTATTAGCTATTAGACAAAGAAAGAGAGTATTTTCTGTTATGCTAATATATTATGTCAGTCTATGGATTAAGCTCAATTCTAAGAATTGAATAACTATCAAGTAGTCTCTCTCATCCACCTGTAGCTTGTTAAAGCTTTCTATTTTGGATCCATTCATTGCCAATCAACTTTCTAAAATTCAGTTCCTCTCTTCATCATGCACCAACATGCTCAGAATTTAGTAAATGAGTGTGTCCCCACACATGCTTTATTTGTTTTACTTATCTCAGGTATTTCTATTTATTTTTGCAAATTAAAAAATCAAGATTGCAAAGTGAATGATATATGGCAGGTTTTCTTTTGACTATAACTTTTCATATTACCTTACGGACAAGTTTCAGACAAGAACATCAATTAAAAACAATTACAGGAAACATGACAATTTGCCACCAGTGCATATTAACATTTAATAGAGGAATCACAGCATACCCAGTGGTGAAGTTCTAAAAATATCACTTTTGAAAATCCCTATATGCATTCATTCAACAAATATTACTAAGTGCCTCTGAAAACCAGACTTTGTTCCAGCTATTTGGGATACATCTTTTAATTAAACAACAAATATTCCTTCATGGAACTTGCATTTTGTGAAGGGAAACTTATAATAAATATAATAAGTAAATTATATAGTACATTAGAAGGTGCTAAGTACAATGTGAAACAGAAAAAAAAAAAGCACAGGGGAAGGATAATTAGGAATGTAGGGGTCGGCTATGATCAGAACTTTTAAATCAGGTGATCTGGGCTGGTCTGAGGGTCAGATGTGAGACTTGAGGAGGTGAGCTGAAAATCACTTTTAGTCAGAAATCCTTTTGTGATATGTGCTTCATAACCCCTTGAATACCTTCAGTCAGTAAGAATAGATTGTTTTAGCTTGCTGCAGCCCTAAGTAAGAATAGTTGACTTCATTTTGAGGTTATGCAGTATGGAAAAAATGCATTCTGTACCATTAAACCTTAGAATCAGACCCAAGCCATCAAGAGACTTCACATCAGGGAAATACAGACCACCTGAGGACACAGCCAACTCTGGCCTCTTAGAGCATATTCACTTAGCATAAGCATATGGAAGAGAGTTGGGTAGAATTGCCCATGCTATGTAAATTACATTTGTTTTTTTCTCTTTTACATGCACTCTCTCTACCCCCTTCTCTCTCCACGTACCACCCTTCTTACAGAGTTGGCAGAGTTGAATGAATGCACTCTAAACGTATAATTAGATTTCATTGTATATCAGCACATCCCATTTATCAGAGGTGTGCCAGTAACAGAAACAAATGTAGAAAGCACTCAATAATTACTTGGTGAAAAAATAAATGAATAGTTTAACTAAAAGACTGTAATGTTATTTTTGTAATATTAAAAATCTATAGCAAATCAGTATGTATTATTTTACTTTAGTCACAAAAAAAGTTACAGAGGGGCATATTATTTTATATTATTTTATATTTTGCATTATTATTTTATATTACTTTGCTATATCTAACAAATATTTTGAAATGACTATTTGGTGTCTTTTAGAACAAAGCATTAAGTGCGAATCAGCATAGATAATCAGTGATTTTAAAACAGAAGTGCCAACGTGCAGTAGCCTTTACAATATTGCATTGAATGCTTGTTTCTAAAATCCTGAATCTTTATCTAGGAGCCAAATCATTCCTGGAATGCCTCCAGGTCTTTAATTCAGCTCTGACTACAAAGGATTAGGTAACTGATAATTATTTTATCAAGAGAATTTGTGGTTGAAATCCTTATTGGGGTGGGGAGGTAGGGGGAAACAAGGTTAGGTGTTAACTATAAAAGCTCTTGTAATTATAAAAATATTCATTAAAATAAAGCAATAAAAATATTTTAGATAGCTTAAATTATGTAGGGCAGGAAAGATAACTTTCCCTCTACCCTACTAGGTTCTTGGCTGAGATGCCCCTATAATAAGAGACAGATTAACAAAGGAAAACAGTTTAGCAACAGTTTAGGTATACACCTCACTTATTTAAGGGAGATACACGGGAAAACTGAGCAACTCCCCAAAATGGCCCAAGTCACTACACTACCTTAAATACCATCTTCAACTAAGACAAAAGAAAGATGTTGAGAGGAGGGGAGATGGGAGTGATGTAAATGATGTTGGATCTGCCTGGCAGTTTCTGGGTGTGGGCCAGAATTGTGTCTCATGAGACCAAAGAATGGAAACATAGACCCAGGAAAGGCAAAGAATTTAAAAAGAGGAGAGTTTATTGAAAACAAAGGGTCAGAGCTCCTGAGCAGGAGGAAATCCCAAATGGGGGTGCCCAGTGACTGAGGCAAAAGTTCTTACTTTTACACCTTCCCTTTCCTGTTTGGGGAAGGGGGCTGGAGCCTTCTAATGGAATTCGTCTATCAGATTTGTCCTGTTTGCCCATCCTGAATGTATTAACGAACCAACCCATTCCTATCTATCAGATCTGCTCCTTTGTCACGCCAAAAGGGATTTGAGATAATTTATTAACCTCAAGGTGTGTTCTCATATTTTTGTCCTGGAGTGAAGGAGACATTCCAGAACCTGAAGTTTTAGTATATGGTTGCCTTTTGTTTGTTTCACCAGGGACCCTCCTTCCCTCCCCCACCTGCCAACATACTAACTGGTCTCAGGAAGCCTGTATGGGAGGTGAGCATGAAAAGCACAGAAAACAAGGTTATGGTTGTTATGCAGATTTAAGTTGGTACCTTCTCCAGTTATAAGAGTTTCTAGAGATTAGCTCATCTTCCTCTTTCTGGTTCTGAGAGGGTGACACTCTTAAAAATGGAGATTTCCCTTATAAATGTAAATGTCTCTTACAAATAGTCACTTTTACTCAACTATCAGAGCTTATCCTATGTCTGCAGTTTTTTGTTTGTTTGTTTGTTTTGTTTTCTTTTTTATGTCTGCAGTTTCTTAAAAGTAACCTACTCAAGGTAATCTTTATGCTATGTAGGCATATTTTAGGGTAGTAAATTCTTCTCCCCTTCACTAGCTTCTATCTTCGGCCTGTAAAATAACTGTTTATAACTGTAGAGGGGAAAGAGATGTATTACATTATTAATATGTTAAAAAACAAAATTCGACCCAGTAAATTTGAAGATCTAAATGATTCATAAACCCTGCAGCCTCATCCAATGTAGTAACTGAAAGGGTGCTCCAAGGAGTTGTATAAATGGAAAGTTTGTCTTCTGTTTTTTTTGTGTGTTTTTTTGTTTGTTTTTTGTAGGAGGAAGGATGGGGCAAAGGAGCTTGTTTTAACAAAAGAAAAGAAAGGATTCTTTTTAGACGAAGGAATCATCTTTTGGGAGGAAGAGAACAGCAAATATTTTTATCAGCAGATTACCCTTTATTTCTATGAGAGATGTAGAGGACCCACATGACATATTCAGTGTTGACCAGACAATTCCAGATTAGTTGATTAAGATTACAGTTCTGGGAGGTTAAAACAGTGATTAGCGGAGATGTTCGATCTACATTTGGTATCATGGGCTTTAGCACAAGTGGAGCCATTTTGGGCCTGCGGTGTTTCTTCAACAAATATTTCAAAATAAAGAGGGAAAATGTTTTCATAATAACTGTAGAAAGCTGAAGGGAAAATAAAAACTTTCATAAATGTTTGGCTTCATACCAAACAGGCAAAAAAATGAAAATTTTCAAAACATCGCATTGCAGAAACTTCGGAGAGAGCCACATGTAACATTAACCCTGTGCTCTATAAAGTAAAAATAACAGGAAATGATAACTTTTTGTGATACCACATGATTAAGACGCTAATTAGTATTTTAAATATATAAAGCTGAATTACTTAATAAAGAAAATTTATACCAAAATAACATAATTTTAATTCAGAGTGTTACACAGGGGTTCTTGCCCCTCTCAGGATAGAAATCAAGAGTGGTTGAAACAGTTTTGCAGAAAGGTGTGTTAAAGCAAAGCTTTGATGCACAAAGGAAGCATACTCCAGAGAGAATGAATGTGGCTCCCCGAGGTTTACAGGTACAGCAGTTTTGTGTGCTTTTGAGGTTAGAGGTCACTTCTTCCTCTTTCGTTTTTCCCTCCCTAAAGTATGTTGAGGTGAGCAAATCCTTCCCTCTGCAGTGTACCTACATGCTATTTCATGCATCACATGTCTCATTAGCATCTTAAATCTCTACCGAGGGTTGTGATTTTTACTATGATAATGAAGAAAAGTTAACTGTAGGACAGCTCTTTTAACTAATGTGCATGCTCAACGTTAGGAACTTTCCTCCTGCAATTATGGTTCTATTCCCTCATTGTTTCTTATTGGCCCAGAGGTGTGACTCAAGGTCGATTTTTCCCAGCTGCAGGCTTAGGCTATGTGACTACCAACAACAAGAGTACTTAAAGAGTCAAAGTTCTTTACATATCAAAATTACTTTAGCTTTATCATTATTTTTTGAGTTTTGTGTTTATAGATTTATAGGTTTGGATAAAATCCATCAAATTAGAAAAATTTGTTTAAGGAATAGTCTAATATAGAGTAATTGTGGAAAAAAACACGAAACCGTTTTCTCATTTTCTCATATTGCATTAAGTATAACCTAAAAAATTGATAAATTGTTCAACTTTTTTAAGCCTAAGGAAAGAATAATGTAGACTAGGAAATAAACACTGAATCATTTTCCATAAATATATTACATGTATATACACGTATGAGGTCTGACAATTAAGTTTGCGAACTGGTTGCAACGATGTTGCTAACCTTTTCTGATATCAGAGGGATTATTTGGTATGAATTTGTACCAACTGGATAAACAGTTAACCAGGTTTACTATTTGGTAGTCCTGAAAAGGCTGCGTGAAAAAAGACAACCTGAACTTTTCGCCAACAATTCATGGCTCTTGCATCACGACAATGAACCAGCTCACAGGGCACTGTCTGTGAGGGAGTTTTTAGCCAGTAAACAAATAACTGTACTGGAACACCCTCCCTGCTCACCTGATCTGGCCCCCAATGACTTCTTTCTTTGCCCGAAGAGAAAGGAAATATTGAAAGGAAGACATTTTGATGACATTCAAGACACCAAAGAGTTCCAAAATTGCCTTGAAGGGTGGACTAGGCACTAGAGTCGGTTCATAGCTCCCCAAGGGGAGTACTTCGAAGGTGACCAAAGGTGATCGTAGTGATATTCAGCAATGAAGTATGGTAGCACTTGATCTAGGATGAGTTCGTGAACTTAATTGTCAGAGCTAATATATGTATTTACATATATTTTTGGCATTTCAAATATAATGAAGAGTATTTTTCCATAATATTAATACATGTGTTTTTACTTCATAATGTCAGTGACTGGAAATCATTCAATCATGTGAACATTTAAACATTTTTTTACTGTTTTTTTTTTTTTTTTCCTTTTCAAGAACAACATCATTATATGGCATAATCCCCTGTAGAGGGAATTTTGAAAATTGAAACAATATGTATAATTTTTGTTGTTTTACCATACAGCAATGCCATCTCTAGAAATCTGCCCAGAACATGCAGTCATATATACAAAATAGTACCTCCACAAAGTTTCCATGATGGACATTATTTGTATTAGCTAACAATGAAAAACAACACATAGATCCATCGATAGGGGGCTGTTTGATAAAGACTCCTATTCACAAAATGGGGGGATGTAAAGCCAAACAAAAAGTGGGGACAGGGAACATCCATGTTCTAATATAGCATAATCTCAAGATTATATTAATAAGTGAAGCAATCAAGGTGTGAAGCAGTTGTGTAGTATTTCGTTTTTGTAATACTTTGTGTATGTACAAATAACAGAAAGCAGAAAAATAAAAATCTTTATCCATAATGGGAAGAGAGAAGTATAGAACAGTGTGGAAGAGGTACCAATAAAGTGAAAAATTCTGAGTATTTTTATTTAATATAGTTTTAATGGAAAAAGAAAACGAAGAGATTAAAATCCACTTGAAATAGATAAACTTAATTATACATCAAATTTGTATCACCACAGGGGGGCAGAAATTAAATTAATTTGGAACCCTTTCTCTGGTCCTACATCCTTAGTTGTCCACAGTCTAATGACAAAAGAGAACTGCAAAAATTCTAAAGCTTGACTTAGTAGTAAAATTATATTACTACTGTTATAATTATTTCGAAGCTATTTATGTAGATTGTAAGATTCAGCTAATAATTCAATCACATTTTACTAACACCCAAATTATTACAGGGTGAGCGAAAAGAAACATAACTATGAAAATTTTTTAAAAAGGAAAAAAAACAAAAATCCTGTAATATAATCTTCAAATAGAAACTATCAACATGAACTCATAATTTACTAAAGAATATTTTTCAGCCCTGGCCACTGAAAGAGTATAAAGCAATAGTCAGAAACACCTAATCTGAAATGATTCAAGCTTACAGGCCTAATTTTCAGTATACAGTAAACACAGAAGGTAGATGCATGTGTAAAGCAATACCACAAGTCAACAATCAGACAAATTCCCAATGTGCAGTATTCTGAGACAACTGATATGTACCCCTAAAAAAGAAAGTGACACTAAAAATTAGGGGATTTTCTTAAAGAAACTAAAGAGACATAATAATAAATGTAATGCGTGTGTGCGTCTATATATATACATATATATGTTTGTATGTGTATATATGTGTGTGTGTGTGTGTGTGTGTGTATGTATATATATATATATGAGAGAGAGAGAGAGAGAGAGAGAGAGAGAGAGAGAGAGAGAGAGAGAGAAGGGACACACAGAAAAGCAAAAACAACTATGACAACTCTTAATTACTGAGTCTAGATGATAGCTATGCAGGTGTTCATGGTGCCAGTTTTTCTATTTTTATGGATACTTATGTTTAGAACTTTTCCCAGTAAAGGGAATGGTTATTACTTAAAGAAAGACAGAAGAAAAGAAAAAGAAAACAAAGGAAAGGGAAGGGAGGGAGGGGAGGGGAGGGAAAGGAAAGGGAAGGGAGGGGAGAGGGGAAAAGAGGGGATGGGGGAGGGGAGGGGAGGGAAAAGAAAAGAAAAGAAAAAATTAGGCGTGAGATTCAAATGGCATTTAAATACATGCATGGTTTAGGACTAAAGCTTGGGTCCAGCAGTTCAACAGTAACAGTATTTGAAGGATATTTCAGAAAATTTGAATAAACATAGCTGTTACATAAGATGAAAATATATTGACATGGAAAGATAGAAGTCATTAAGTGGGGGGAGAAATAGCAAGTGTAGTAACTTACAAAAACAATGTACTCTATGTTTTGGGCAAAAAAACAAAGGAAAATGAATATACAAATGGTGGTGTGATCACCTCTGGTTGTGTGTGTGGAATGTGGCATTTTATATCTTTATTTCTGCTTATGTCTTTTTCACACATTTTGCGATAAACCTGTGCCTTTATAGTAGTAAATTTGTAATTTCAGTGTAGAAGTGTTATTTAAAAAAGAAAACTCCCCAACAATGATATAATGATATGAAAGTTTGTTTGTAAATTGTATTTAATTATATGTACTTCTTTCATGAAAAATAAAATGACTTGAAAATTTTGTAGTAAACAAAATTAAAACACTTTTCTTCTAAAATATAACTATTGAAAGCACATATTCAATATTGGGAGTTTATTTATTTATTTTTTTTCTAATTTGACACTATATTGAATGCATTATATTTTAAAGCCCAAGATTATCTATTTTGTAACTGATTTTTTTTTTTTTAATTGACCATATCCCCAGAGTGGTTAATCATAAAGAAAATTGTATATTTCAAATTATTGTTGTCTCTACAAGTACTCACAGGGAACAATTTATTCTCATTAGCTCAGCTTTACTATTTCTTTGCAGTCCTCTTTGTGTTCTACTAGCTAAAAATGGCAGAGAACTATTGGGAATTTTTGTCCTCACTGCGTGACAAGTACTAGAATATTATAAACTTTGGTGGTAAGAGAAATGTTAGTGTCCTATAATTTTGCGACATTTGTGTCTCTCAACATATTCAACCTATGATATTTTTCCTGTTTATTTTCCTAACATTTTTTTAGAATATTAAAAGGTGGACCTGGATTAGAGTTTTATTAAAAATATGGCTGTCAGGAGTCTTAAAATATAGTTGTCAACTGACGAAAAAAAAAGAATACAATTTAGTAACAGGTTTGCTATTCTTTTTTTTCAAGGGAAAACAGTCCATGGATTGTGGAGTGCGGTGCCTCACACTCCACAACCTGAGGGATTTGTGAGTTTTATAGAGCATTAATAGCAGCAATGCAAAATGGTGCATGATGGGCTAGGAGGTTGGGGATTTCCTGCTAAGGCCAGCAGGTCCTGTTTTCTAAGGTAAGGTGAGACAGATAAAGCTGAGTTATAGGACTGTGATTGGTGTTTGTTAGGTTTCCTAAATAGTGAGGTTTTCTCCCTAAGGGTGTGCTGACCTAGGTTTAGATTTGTGAGGTGAGTTGGGCCACCTTCATTTTGTGGGTCCCAATGCACATGTTTTCTTTCTCCATTGCCCCTTTCTGATCAATACTTTCAATTTTACTCAGAGTTGTACTTAGAGTGTTGATCAGAATTTAAAGCCCTCGTGCCATTCTGAGCTACCACTCTTTTTTGATGTTGGAGTCAGGTTGTATCTCGGACTGCACATCATAGCTTAAGATATTGAGGTATCTGTCCCTGAGTTGACCATTTTCTTCATCTCATGATTGGCATTCTAGGGGAAGGGAGATTGTTTAGTTCCCAGCAGCTGCAGGCAGGCATGTAAAGCCTTTGAGAGAACACAATGCACCAGGAAGACTGTTAGAATGACTATAAGGAGGATAATGCACTCTGAAGCTATGCTCCCCATGATCCAAATCAACTAAGATTTCAAAAAAAAGAAAAAAATCAGAGACTTCATTTAAGGAGTCACTTTGTTAAGCCAAATGCTTTGTTCCATGATCTTATGTAACTGAATCCCAACTCTCCCAGAAGTGTTAATCCAAGTGTTGCAAGTGGTATTGGCCACAGCACAGACACGTCCTTGCTCAGCTAAACGATAATCAAGGGCTGTCCTATTAACAAGAACAACTTTGGTCAGAGAGTCTAGGGACTTTTGTTGGGCAGCTATTGCTTTGATATCAGATTCTGCGATATCTTCGAGTTAAGGGGAGGTTCCTCATCAGAGCCTCATTTGCTCAGACTCCCAGCCAGAGGAACAGGGATCTGCTAGAGGAAGTGAATCTTGAATCATGACTGCCTCTTGGTAATTCCTGTTTGGTTCAATAATGCAAATTGAGGGGAGTTAACCACTGAGAAGTCTCAGTTTGATTATGAAAAGTTAGGGGTTCAGTTAGATAATGCAAATGGTGTTCTCTGGTTAAGTGCCGCTCATTTGGTCATTCATAGGCCCAAGAACATCTTTCCTTAAAATTGCCACAAAAAAGGAAAAAGAAAAATAAAACCTGTTGGGGCACACACTGCTCCCATTAAAATAGTGTTATTAATGGATTCATTCACTGGGAATTTTCCATTTGCCCAATGAAGCATGGATCAGTTAGGTTTTCATCGAGTTTTGGAAGATAATCTATTCTAAAATAAAATTTCTAAATTCTTTGCAGAGATGGCTGCCTATGGAAAAATTTGCAGTTTTATGGCAGGGGAAATTTGTATTTAGATAATTATAAGAACAGGGTGGTGAGCACGTACTGATGTTTTTAAAGGTATTCCTTTCTGTCTGAGGTCATACAGTTTATGACAGGAAAGAGGTTAAAGCAAGACACAAAACATTCTGACTGTAAAAGTTGGGCTCTGTAAGTAACTTCTAAGGGAAGTTGATTGAGTTTATGGTGACATTGGGAATGGAAGAAAAATTGGTCACAGGGAGAACATGGGTATATTTAGCGTCATGGAAAAATCAGTTTTCGATGACAAGTCCTGCAGTCTGAAAGTTTACCCCCTTAGCAATGTCTTGAGTGATATGGATGACAGCATTACCTTTGCAGGCCAATGCCAAAGTAAAGGAACAAAGGAGAAAAGGGAAGGGTTTTATGTTTGAGGTTAAAGTAAGGAGTTATGATCTGGCACCTTGGGTGGAAGTAGTCTACTTCATGTAGCCTTGAGAGGACGTCCAGTGGTGGGAGTGCTAGACTTGGAATCGGGTAGTGCCCTCTTCAATTGAGAGATGCAGATCAAAGTCTTGATGCCCTGAAGCTTAGCTGCTGCATTGGTGGTGAGGAACACTTGACAGGATCCCTTCCACTGAGACTCAAAGGCAGATTTTTTTTTTTTTTTTTACGTCTCTTCCAGGCGACCCAAGTTCCAGTTTGTGAGGAGGAAAAGATTTGGGAATCCGGATTAGGAAAGACTTCTTTAACCTGTTGGAAATATGCTTTAGATAATATATAAGATATTTACAATATTGTACCATTTCTAGATATATGAGAGAAGTGTCAATATGAGGTTTGACCATAGGGACTTGGATCTTCCTGTGATCATTTCATAAGGAGTTAATTTGTGAATTCTATATGGTGTTCTTTGTATAATTAATAAGGCTAAAGGTAAATCTTTAGGCCATGGGAGTTCTGTGGATTTTGAAAATTTTGATAGTTCAAGTTTAAGGATGCCATTTTTTTTTCAACTTTTCCTGATGATTAAGGTTGTTTGGGACAATAGTAATGTTACATGGTATAGGGCATCTTTTTGAGGGCCTGTGCAATTTGTCCAGTGAAATAGTTCACTCAGTCACTGAAAATTCTCTAGGTATATCCCAAGATGAGATAACATTTTCTAAAAGTTTATTTTTTTTGTTTTAATTTTAATTTTTTTTTGTTTTGTTTTGCGACAATAGGCACATTGGCCTTTCTACGAGAAAAGGTCTCAACCCATCCAGAAAAGAAGCAAACAATGACTAGTACATATTGATAACCTTGTGCTACAGCAATTGAATAAAATCCAATTGCAAATGTTCAAGTGGTCCCATGTGGGGTAGAGTTATTCTACCTGAAACTTGTATTACCATGATTATGAGTTGCACAGATCTTGCACCAATTAAAGTGTAGTTGTAGCCTTACAGAAAATTCCCCATGCATACTGTCCCTTAATTTGGATCATGTTTTTCTGTTCCTTGGTGTGTCATGAAATATAAGGTATGGCTTAAGGACAGCTTGAGGAAATCTCAGAAAACCAGGTGGCCTTTCTGACTCTCCAGAGACTGGAGATCTCATTGAATATACAAACCTTTGATTTCCACTGTTGCTGTTCCCCTGGAGGAAAGTAATTTGTTGTGATGTGTGAGGTTAAGTTAGAAAATTAATGGGCCTTTGAACCATGCACTGGATTTTATCAATCTCTGGATGCACTGGCTTTGGCACGAAAACCTGCCAATGCATTTCCCTAGTACTTGGATTCGATTCTTTTAGTGTGAGACTTTATCTTAATTATAGTGAGTTTAGAAGGGAGTAGAATGACAGGGAGAAGTTCTTCTACTTGTACCCCGTTTTTAATAGGAATACCGCTTAAACTTAGAAAGTCTCTTTGTTTTTATAACATTCAAAAATTATGTGCCATACCAGAGTGGCTATCAGTGTAAATGTTGACTGATTTTTTTGAATGATTATGCATGTTCTAGTCAAGGCAAATAATTCTTCCTGTTGTGCTGAATTACATTGTAGGAGAAGTCTGTTTAATTAACTCATATTCAGTAGTGACTGCATAATCAATTTAGTATTTTCACTGCTTATTTTTGGTATAGGACCCATCCACACATAGAATTAAATCTGGATTATGTGGGAGTATATGCTTTAAATCTAGACATGGAGCAACTAATTGGAAAATAAATATCTCACAGTTATACTATTCTCCTTTACCTGATAAGGAAAGTGGAGTAGTAGGATTAACTTAAGGTTGCATTTAATATGTATGTTAGACGGAGATAAAAGTAGGAGCTCATAAGTAATGAGTCTACTTGGAAAGATGTTGAGTTAGACCTGAGTTTAGATGATTCTTAACAGCATGAGGTATTTGGAGATATACATCATTTCCTAAGGTCAGCTCTGCTGAGACTTCTAATTTAGCTGCAGCTGCAATCCCCTTAAGACTAGGTGAGCTCTAGTTAGTGAGTCAAACTGCATGCTATAATATGCATTAGGTCTCATTCTTCCACCTTGGTCTTAAGTTCAAACTTCTAAAGCCTGATTATTCCATTCATGGGCAGATAAGGTAAACGCCTTGTCATAGTTGGGTAGGCCCAATGCAGGAGTTCCTGGAGGGCTCTCTTAAGGTCAGTAAATTCTTGTTCATGCTTGTCTTTCCATGGTAGTAGATCTGGTGTGGAGGTTTTGGTGAGTCCATTAAAAGGGGAACTGCCAAGGAAAAATTAAGAATTTGAAGCTGGCAATATCTTGCCAGCCCTAAAAGCCCTCTAAGTTGTTTGTTTACTGTGTGTGTGTGTGTGGGGGGGGGGGGGGTTGTGTGTATATTAGGTTTTAGAAAGTTTTGTATTAATTGTATGCTTTGGAGAAAGTAAAATCCCCTGAACTCTCAAGTCATGTCCTAAGTAGTGAACAGCCTGTTTTCAAAACTGAAGGTTTTCCTTTGAGGTCTTGTGACCATTGTTTGCCTACTATTGGAGTAAATATATAGAGTGTAATTTAAAGGCTTCCTGAATGGGAGAACAGAGCAAAAGATCATTCACATACTGTAAAAATTAGGACCCCTGTGGGAATTATAAGGTGCTTAGAATTTGATAGAAGGCTTGGGAAAATGGGTGGGAACTTAAGTAAATCCATGAGATATTCAGTCCAAGTATATTGCCAATTGTTCCTTATGATAGCAAATAAACATTGGCTGTTTAGGACCTCAGGAATGCTAAAGAAAGCAGAACATAAGTTTGCCATTGTAAATCACTTAGGATATGGTGGGACCTGTAATAATAAGGTTTTTGGATTGGGTATCCTCAGAAAATGAGGAATCACAATTTTATTCATCGCCTTTAGATCTTGGACAAGTTGTTATCCTTGTCCATTTGACTATATAATTGGGAGAATGGGAGTGTTAACAAAGGCTGGTGCACAGGACAAATAACCCCTGAAAAATTAAAAGTTTGACAGTGGGGGTGAGTCCTTGCATAGCTTATAGTTTTAATGAATATCGAGGCAATTTTGGCAAGGGTTTGGTACAGTCTGTTTGGATTTTTATGGGTTCAGCACTCTTGGTTTTTCCAATGTCTGTTGATAAAGTTGCCAAGAGAGTCTGGGGAACTTCAGATAACTCTAGAGTATCATTGGGTCACTCATTTTCAGTATTATATATAGCAAATTGTAGAGCACATAATGATTCTGATTCAGGATGGTCAGGGAATTCAAGGATTATTTCTCTATTGGGAATAAAACGTCTGCTCTTGCACTTTAGATAAGAGATCTCAGCTGATTAAATTCAAAGTGGTTGAATCACAAAGTAGAAAAGCATGATTGTAGGAGATGGGTCCTAAAGCCCTGTGGACCTATTTTGATGGGTAGTCTGTTTGTGTCTTATTAAAAAAAACCAAAAACATATATATTATATACACACACACACACACATACACACACACACACATATATATGTGCATATATATGTATATATGTATATATATGTGTGTGTGTGTGTGTATATATATATATATATGTGTGTGTGTGTGTGTGTGTGTGTGTGTATATATATATATTCCCCCCCCCACTCAGAGGCGATAGGTTGCTTTAAAAAGGTGGGCCTTAACATAGGTGTCTACTCAACCTGTACATCTTTCTCCACTTATTTTGATTTGAATTTCACCATGTTCACTTAGAGTGACTACAAGAAGCAACATTTGTATATTTCCTTAGGAGCCCCATCATTGAGATGGTTTTGGAAGTCTGAAAGATAGGCTTAGCACTTGTTTTCTTTGGGAACAGTTTTCTTTTTCAATATCCTGTCTGTTCAGAGATGTGACATGGGCCTGGGGGCCAGGATTGTTTAGGTGGGGCCCCTTGAAGTTTAAAATGATAAGATGGCTTGTTTGATGGCTGAGTCCCTTGGAACTGGAGAGCCGTGTTTGGTAGCCTCGTTTTTGTTTTTTTGTTTTTTTCCATTTTTTCCTAATTCTGAAGTACTTTCAGAATATTCAGACAGAATACAAACTTGATCAACAGTCACAACTTCCCGTTCTGGTCTATTATATTGGATCATACTGGAAAGATCTGGGAAGAGGCTGCTCATAAAGAGGGACAATGAGGGCAGGTTGATTTGAGCAAGCTATTTTAGTAAAACATGAGTGTCTTAGAAATAAAGATTCAAATATATTTCTAAAATCTGTTGCTGATTTACCTTTTTTTTTTGTTTTGTTTAAAAGGTTGAACAAGAGTCCAATTTGGTCTTGATGGAAATATTCTGGGAATGACCCTTAAGAAATCCTGGGCCATTTTACAAGCTCATCTAGTGTCTCTGGCTTCCTCTTTAGGTTTCATCCACTCTGCCTCTCTAAACCATTTTCAGATTTTTTTTCTGGACCCACCAGAATGTATATTAATTGTGATAGGTCAGGGATTCCTGGGTCCTATGCATTAATCAAGATTCTAAATTCCTCAGTAAATTTTTGAGGATCCTCCTTTTGTTCAGGGAAGTCTTTTACTATTGCTCATATTTCACCCTTGGGCTGTGGTGTAAAAGTTGTTTGGGGAATAAATTTAAGGGCATCCTTGTTTTCCTTAGCATTTTCTATTGGCTGAATTTTAAAGGGAATTGAACAGTAAGATCTTCGGAATGGAAAGGGAGATCCAACAATGAGTTGAGAGCCTCAGGGTTGTTACAAAAGGGGAAGTAAGAGGAGGATGTACATTCAGGGTTAGAGTCAAAGTATGGAGTGTCAGTCAGATTTTTTAGATTTCTGTTGTTTTAACTATGTAGTGGCTTTTGGCAATGAATCGTTAAGAGACACGATTGTTGATTCAGAAGCCTTTTGTTACACATCAGCATACCAATCAAAGAAAGTTTCCCATTCTTCTTCTTCTTTTTTTTTCCCCCCACAATCAAGGGCTCTTCATTAGTGTATGTCTTGTCTAGGTTATAAAAGCTCCCAAATGGCCACTGTAATTCTAAATTATCTTTGGTTATTTCTTGCCAATGTTTTCAGAATGAACGGTTGTTTACGCTTACTTTTTTTATCACAAAAAAGGCAAGAGCCCCAGGAGGTGTGTCCCTACTTTCTTTAGATTGTTGGGTATACATTATTTTCCCTTGTTGAGATAATGCTTCCTAGTTCAGGCTGACTTATTGGCTGCTTGTGCATAGCTCCTGAGACCTATAAGTCCCACTGTGAAAATTTGGAGTCTTTCATACCCCAATTTTCCAACTCAGAGAATTAGAACAAAAAACCTCAAAGAGCTCAGAAGGCAAAATAAGTGGAGCTCAATCCAAGAGACGGTTGTTGGTGATCCCAAGAGGTAGGGGCCCAAAAAGGCTCCGTGGGGACCTTCACTTGCATCTAGGAGCCATCCCATAATCTTCAGCCAGTATCTTCAGACTCCATCCTTGTCATCAATCTGTAAAATGACAAAAATATACAATTTAGTAATGAGTTTGATATCTTTTATTCAAGCAAAAACAACCCATGTGTTGTTGAGTGCAGTGCTGCACAAGCATTGGAGTACTTGTCCCGAGGGATTTGGGGGCAAGAGCAAGTTTTATCCATCATTAGAAGAAGCAGCACAAGATAGACCATGATGGACTAGGAGGTTCTGGATTTCCTGGTGAGGCTTTCAAGTCATGTTTTCTAGTGTAAGGTGAATGAGCTTAAAGCTGAGCTGGAGGATTGTGGTTGGTGTATGTTAGATTTTCTAAATAGCGAGGTGTTTCCCATAAGTGTGGGCTGACATAGGTTTAGATTTGTGATGTGGGCTAGGCTACTGTGGCAACCTCCATTTTGTGGAAAGCAGAATTCCGCATTTCTAAAATAGGTAAAATATAAAAGTATGTTCCCACAGTTTTTTCATATTGGTTTAACTAGCATTTGGGGAGAGGTACTGAACACTGGGTGTCTGTGAAATGTTTATTTGTTAGTCTTAATGATTCTGCAGTTTTTTTTTGTCTTTTTAAGAACATGTTTGTTCGCTAATACATACTGCCTGCCTCTATGTATAACATACAGTTAGAGACCTGTGGTTCCTTTTGTCACATGATATTTCACCCTTTTCATTTATAGTCATTTAAAAAATAAAAATAAAAAAAGAGGGTATTCCAGGCATTGAAATTGTTGCAGTGGATGAGAAATGATCAAGTTTCCTTTCTTCATAAACCTCGTATTGTAGTGGATGAAGACAGACAATAAATGATAAAACTAAGCAAGAAAATTTCACCGTTATAAGGGACATGATGGAAATAAGGAAAAAGATGAAACTAAGAGATGAATCAGGTGAACAGGATATCTTGTGCCTAGAAAATACTCCTTAGGAAAGACCTTTCTCAGGAAGTTGCAACGTGAGCTAGAACCTGAGCAAAGGGTCAACTGTTAACAAACGTGAAACAATCATCTTGACAGAGGAAATCATATTATAAAGAACAGTCATCTTACAAGACTGCTTGATACTTTAGGAGTTCCTGTTGGTGTTGGTTTTATCTTCCTGTTTGCAGGCTTTACACATTCTAATCTCTATAACACCACAAATAAATATGCAAAAACAAAAAAAGCCAAAACAAACAAACAAATAAAATACCCACATAGCTTACATTGTATTGTATTTCTACTTTAAAACTCTCTCAATGTCTTCACTACGCTTAAAACATAAATTTTACATTCCTCAAACCAGCATCTATAGCTGCTAAAATTATTCCCTTCCCTACTTACGCAATTTTAGCTCCTACTATTCCTACACATACACCTTTTATTTTACTTAAAATATTCCAACATACATTACTATATCTTGTCTCTGTTTAGTGTTTTGATATGTTTAATTTGTTTTTAACAATTTTGTTTGGATTACCCCTCCCCTTTAATATATCTCTCTCTTTGGGCCAAGTTCTAATTTCATATTCTTGATTTGACCACCCAAAGTAGGGATGATCTTTCATATCGTAGAACTACCTCAGCAGTTATCAGTCCTATATATAACGTACTATCTTATATTTGTCAGTACTATATATGATCAGTTCTTGATACATACTGATGTGTGTGTGTGTGTGTATTTGTTGTTTTGTTTACGTATCCACATATATAACCTATCATCTGGTAGTATGGCTCACCTTTTTTTATATTCATTTATATCTCTGAAGTTAAATTCTACATTCCTTGGGGGTAGATACTGTATTTTGTACTTCTTGGATCCTGTATTTCTTTTTATCTGTATTATCTGAACAAAGGAGATTTTTTACTTTTGTTTCCTTGTTTTAGATGAAAGATTCTTAAATGTGTTAGTTTCCTATCACTTAAAACTGCAATAAACTATAGAGATTTAAAAATAATAGTAATAATTGCTGCAGATTGACAAGATTCTGTTGGAGCTTTGTGGTAACTAAATATTGTTTACAAACATATTAGGAGAACCATGTGAGACATACCTATTTCTCGATTATTTAATTTTCTTGAAGTACTTTACTGTTATTTTTAAGTCTATTTACAAAACCACGGAAATAATAAAATTTAGTCCATGGATCTTCCCTGTTTTACCTTGTGTTTCATAGTAAAGTGTTTCTAATTGGCAGTTTGAGGCATGTAAGCATCACTAATATAAATATTTTTTAAAAAATTTAATAACAATTTTGACTTATAAAATCATAAGTACAACAGTTTTATGTTGGTTTGTGTGTTTTTTATTTAAGTGTTTAAACATTTTATGTCTTCATATTAAATTTCATTTCATTTTGTTTTATTAATTTGATGTCATTCATTTATTTATTTTTGTTTTCTTCTTTTCAAGGCCCTGTGGAATCCTACATGCACTGAAGGTTTATTTAAACCAGTACATATTTCAACCTAGGTTAAATCATTATTTGACCAAAAGGAATGTATCATGAATTGGTGACATATTAAATATTGAATATAATCAATTTTCCATTATTACATGTTAACTATTCCTTAGAGTATTTAATACAGAAATGTTTCCATTACGGATATTTAACACTTTTTTTCATTTGTACCAAATTGCATAAAATATTGATGGATGAAGTTACAACTGACATATCCCTACCTTATTCTCAATGTATTTTTAAAACAGAAGTAGACTTTTATCTAAAAATTATCTCTGTGTGGCTTTCTAGAATGTAATATTCCACTTGGCAGCACGCATTTTTTGTTCAACTTTGTCATCCATGTCATTTGTCACTTTGGTTACAGTCTTAATTTAATTTCACCACATATTCTATGCGTATTGGGTAAGTTTGAAAACAATGTTTCTAGTTTCTTCCATATTAGTGGGGCAGTGTCTATGGAAGAACTAAATTATCTCTATTTATTTCCTTGCACTGAGATCAAAGATGGAATAAATAATGATGTCTTATTCTAAGTACAGACACCCAAAAAACTGTATGTCTAAACCAGTGAAGAAAGTTTATTGGATATGGACTTTTTATTGAGGGAAGTTTCTTCAGTGTGTCATAAATGAAAGCCTGACTTCTGGACTTGGCATCACCACCTGATTTTGGTGTGTCCCTGTTTAATTTTCAGTAATAGTTCACTTTAATTATCAAATGGCCAGGTGGCAGCAAGACACTCTTAAATGTTGGTTTATTGCAAGGATAAGTGATGGAACCAGAGAGTGGCTCCATGTTGTGTGTAGGTGCAGGCTAATGGAAGAACCCGAGAACTTGTTAGTTCTCTTAGAAGAAAGCAGGTTTTACTGAATTCTCTCTTTTTCAGAGAGGTGATGAATTAATCATGGTTAGTGGTGGTATCATTCAGAAATATGGTATCAATATTTTAAAATTATTTGAATCATTATGTAACATATAGTATATATGATCAAATGTTGGGTTTAAACTATGGTATTAAAATAAAACTATAAATGTATTTATTTACATGCAAACATTGTATGTGTCCTTGTTGACTTTGCTCCTTGAATTACCCTTTTATGATCAAAGATACCAAAACCTCTTTGTTTCTCTAACAGTTTTCTAGAGTTTATTCTTCTATCCTCTTCTTGTCTCTTTCGTGCTACTGTGTTATTTTATATTTGAAATCTTCAAATGTGGATAATTTAAGAAATTTAGTCACCTACAGTAAAGCACTTTGGTAAAGATATTTGTCAACTTGAATGGTCAATATCATTTTGAAGAAGAAATAATTCAATGAAAGATGTTTTGACTAAGATGCAGAAGAAAAATAACCGAAAACTTGTATTAGCAACTCGGTTAAGTCAATAATGTTATTTTTTGCCTCAAAAGCTATGTAGCAGAAACTGTCAATATAGACCAATAAAAGACACCTACCTCAAAAGGTACAATTTTACGATTTCTCAACACCAGTAAGACATTTCAGTGCGGCTTGCTTGGAAACTTTCTTTTTATTTTCATTTTATTTATTTTAATGGAACTTGGGCTGAATATACACAAGTGAACATGTTTACAGGTTAATACTTTTATTTTCATGGAGAAAAATATTCAGACATTCTCACAATGTTATATAATCTGTCAATTTAACTATAAAATGTTTTGTATTTGATTACATTAAAAGTGAATTAAAAACAGGAATTAACATGGGAGCATTGTCATTGTTTTTAGAAAAATGTGTAAGAACCATTGTAATTACTGTACTATATTCCAGCATGTAACAAAACTAAAGTTGATCCATTCCCCAAGAAGAAGCAAGAGACATCAGAGTATATATGACTGTTGCAAGTAGTGCCACATCAGTATGTATTGATGAAAGGAAACATTATGCTTTACGATTATGCCTACATGTTTGTCTGAAATACTCTGATGGTGACTAACTAAAACTAAGAGATAGACAAGCTTAATTATGTTTGTTTTCCAAATAAGAAAAGTGGAATTTGAAGAGGTTGAGTGACTTTCTCAAGTTCATGTAACTTCTAACATGTCAAAGCTAAAGAGTGTGCTCAGATATTCCAAATCAAAAGGAAGGATTTTGTTTTGTTTTTCTGTTTTCAGAGTGCTGGTGGACTGCATGACTGCAAAATTGCATATTATATATATGTAATATATCTCTATATGCAAATATACAGATAATTGCATTAAGTATATGTGTTATACATTATTAAAGATTGAATTTTCCTAAAATCTGCATTATGGACTAGAGATTATTGTGATGATGAGCATTTACTAGGTTAATGCCTAACTGTCTAAGATGTGTAATATAGGAGCTAAGGATATAATTTCATAATAGTAAGAATTATTTATTCAAATATAGAGAAGTGCTTAGATGGAAAACCATGCATACTTTTGCTAGATATTTTAATAATTATTAGCACATATTTTATCTGTATTTTAAATCATTCTGAAAATTTAATTTTTAGTGCCCTGAAATATATGCATGTTAATTGTTCTTAGTTATCATATTTTTAAATATAGGCAACTTATCATTCTTGGTTAGATTTATGACATAGTTGTGTTTTAAATGATTTTTAATGACTCTAAAATAAATATACATTCTTTTACACATATGATTTTTATTATGACACACATAAAAATTCCCTTGCTAAAGTGGTCAAAATTCTATCATTTTTCATAATTACTAAAATTTGATATTATTTTAAATATTTATTTAGAAAACAAAATATACTTCCTTTGCCACATTTAACTTGCTGCTAGAGGCAGTAATGACAAAATTTAACAAAGGGATGCTTTTTATGTTGTGTTTTGTGCCTATTTGTCTTTACAGGACTCTCTAAATATAATTCTATCTTATTTTCTTATGTATAATCACTCTTTCTAAAAAATCTGTCTTGCTGCTGGGTTTTGGTATCAGCAATCACCATTGCAATTTTCAAAAACTACTTCAACAGTAACTCATATATTTTCAAACTCAATTTCATTTGATATGTATAGTTGAAAGAAGTCCATATGTTAAGCATACATTGACATATATATCCTCAATTGAAAAGAACTCTTATTCTTGATATTAATACAACTTAAGAGCTAATAGAATATCCTATGCCTTCCAAGTGTCTGTTGAATATCTGAACTTGCATAATAAGTTTATACCATTAATTGTACTGAAGAAGAGTAGAATAGGCTGTAAAATGGGGGGGTAGGTGTAAGCATTTTTCTTATTTTTCACCCCAAATCAAACATTGAATATATCTGCTGACTTTTTTCTTTCTATTTTGAGAAAGTTTTTTTCCACTTTTTTTGTCTTTGAATGCCATATATTGATACACGTACAGGAGGTTTATGAACAGGAGTCTCAGATGACAATAAAATAGTTTCTAGTGACTGTTCCTAATATCTGAAAACCACTGATTGCATATTTAATTTATAAGCATTATGGTCAAATTATATACGCATGCACACACACATGAAATGAGAAAACCCTCATTTTAAAATTATATTTTTTAAAAAGGAACTTGATACGGAGGAGTAAGTAAGTAGGTAACGAGCGTTTCTAATGAAGAAAAGGGAAGAACATTGACAAATGAATGCTAAGTGGATTCTGATGGAGAAAAACAAGTATTGCAGCAAGGGTAAAATTGTTTCCATAATTCCCTTGAAGATTTAGTTTTTCGTTTGTTTTTTAATTTCCAACTTTTTTTAAAATTTAAGACTCAAGAGCACAACGAGGTGTTCTCTCACCTCTCTAAGGGTGAAGAGCCAGCAGCTTAAACATTGATGAACAATCTGGAAGGCTTATGTACTAATATATTTTTGAATATAATGACCAGGAGAGTGAATAAATGTCATGCCACCCTACTTAGTCTCTCCATAGAAGTTTCTTTTTCATACAGAAGGCAGGATTTCTGACCTGGAAAGAAATTTGTGTGTACTGTTTTAACTAAGAACATCAGAGTGAACTTGAAAGAACAAGTAACTTCATTTAGCAATAAATAATGCTACACAGATTTTAATTTTCTTTACATCATGGTGTGTATATATCTTAAGAAGTTACTGTGTTAATGTAGATCTAGAGTTCATTTATGTTATTAGTACAGTTTTTATACAACTTTATTTTATGAAATGTTTTTGTAGATTTCTATTATTTAGCTGTCATTTGGGTGTAGCCACAAGAATTTTAAAAATAAGATCCTGAAAGGTAATGCCTACTCTTTTGAAAACTGTCTTACCCATTTCAGTAATGCAAATACAATATGAGTAAAATTTTATATGCATAAACCCATATTATATGTTATTGTTTTTCTAACGTTTTATCAGAATTCAAGCTTTACAAAGCAAAAAAAACAAACAAACAAAAAAAAAACAAACAAATAAAAAAGACACTTTTTTATTAATTTGATTTAGAAAGTAAAAAACATCTAGTAGTAGAATGCTGTATGTATATACATTGGAAATTTATCGTTGGTTTTTAATGAAAAAAGAATATTCAATATGTTGTGAGATAACACAGTGAATCAGATTGTCAAATCAGACTAACACAAATCATAGATCTTACTCCAATACCAATCTTTACTAATATTTCTAAGTGCGGGCAATTAAGCTCAGATGAAAGATGACTGGTCTGGGATGTTGACGGCAGCTCTGCAAGCTCTTATACCCTCAGTGAATGTCTGTTCTTTGATCCATAGTAGTAAGTCAGATCTCCAAGTGAGGTTTTATGGTGTTACCTCACACAGCAGGAGGAATGTTTCATCCATGAAACACTTTCATTTTATATACCAACAGTGTGACAATTTTAAGGGAGACATGCTTATAAATCCACAGATTTTGAGTTTATTTACTCAAATCAGCCCTTAACCAGAGACATGCTGTTAAAATTCCATAAATGAGGAAACTTCTTCAAGCAAATATTATTAGTTTATTTTCTGGATATCCAGTTTTCATATTGACAAGGTTACCTTCCTTCTTTTCTTTCCCCTGGGGAAGTCAGTTGCTTTAACTCCACCTTCCCACGTGCTCCATTTCCACCACTCATTCTGAGATGATAGTCTATTGGAATTGAATGGCAAATCCAATGTCTAGATTTTTCATTTCAAAAAAGAAAATGATGCTGTTTAAGAAAACGTGTATCTGACTGAGATTGCAGTTATTTTTTATTTGTCTTCTGTCTTCGGTGTTTCGAATGTTTCAAAACATAATTTGAGGCCAGAGAAAGGATATAGCTTTTCTTAGAGATTCTTTTTGTTTTCTTTTTTTCCTTAAGGCAAGCTTTTAGGAATTGCCATTTTTGAATGTCAGCAATTTTGTGATTCAATTGGGGGGGGGAAGTAATTTTTTTTAAATAATGTTTTTCTGATTGTATGCTATATATATAATAAGAGAAAATCCAGTTATTTAAATGTTATCTTTTAAAAAGAACTTTATAATACTTAATATATTTAAATTTATAAATATTTGTTTTGTTTTTCTTTGCTATTTATATAAAATTATTCCTACTGGAGCAATAATTCATTCAGCTAATTGGACTATGGCATGTGTTTTCTTTATTTTTCTTTTTTCAGTTATACTATATACTTCATATATTTTATTGAAATAAAATGCCTGATCTTAAGATATTTTGGATGTAGGTTTAGTTATGTAGAATCTCTATTCTTTTATATTTCATTTTCTTCTACTTGGTATATATCAAAAGTACAGTGGAAAAATTCCCATAAGAAAAAACACAGAAAAAGAAAACCAAATCCAATGTTAGTGCATTTACTCACTTCAGTCCCATAATTTGTAGAGCTATTTCTTTTCTCTTAGCTTGTTCAAATGAGGAAGAATCTATGTTTCATATCCCCTACCTCATCCCTAACATGTTCCTTACATAATGCTTCTCCAGGCATAATGGAACTCCATCTTCTATAAATCAGTATGCAGTTCAAAAATGGATAACTTTTTTTTTTTCTTTTCTTTTTTTACTCTTGCTAGGTGTGAAGTGCTGTTCTAAAGGCTTTAGGTATTTTAATTATTTTAATTCTCACAAAAGTCTATGAGGTAGCCACTATTATCTGGTACCTCTTTTCAATCAAGGAAGCTGGCATATAGACAAGTTAAGTAATTTGCTCTATATGACACTACCAGAAAATTACTGGACTGTGTTTTAGCATAGGCTCTCTGGATCCAGAGCCTGTACTTAAAAATTCAACTCTCTGTAGCCTTAGGTGAGTCACAGAATACTTGAAATTGTCTGTGGTTATTTCATGTGTGCTACTCTTATAATCTCAACCAACCTATTAGGTCTTTAAAATGAGGAACATATTGTAAAGGATTTCTCAGTCATCTTTAAAGATGGTGGAGGGAGTGGGTCTTAAGTAATCCAATTCTACCTCCTGACTTTACAGATTTAGTTAAATAACTTGTCTGAAATAAACTTCTTTGAACCAATTTTATTTGTCCAAAATCACAACAGAAAGTTTATCAGAACTTAGACTAAGGTACTGATCTTTGAACTCTCAGTCCACTATACTTTCCATTACTTATACTGAGTCTTCTTGTGCAGCTCTTACTAACTGGGTAAAATAAATGCTTTATCATTGATGCTAGTGAATAGTATTGGTGTCACTACTCTCATATCACTCACACTTGTCATAATTTAAAATGATAGTCTTATTATAATAGGGAGGTATCACAAATACATCATTGTAGAATATGCTGCTTTTAAAAAACAATCAATATTGAAACTCCTAAAATTCTAATAAGGTAAATGTTTGCCTTTCATTTTTGTAATTATAGTTATGAGTAATCATACTAGTATTATAAACATGAGCAAATGCAAGGTACTGTAGTTTTTCTAGGTAAAAAGGATAATGGCTAATATTTATTAGGTACTACTATCTGCCAACCAGTGTTCTAAGTGTTTTATATGTACTAACTCATCTAATCTTAAACAAAAACAAAAAGAAAAATAAGAGAGATTCTGTTGTTCTCATTTTACAGAGGAGGAACTTATTTACTCTTTATAATTATTTACCCTTTACAGTGATTGGTAATTACAACAGGGGCTCCCAAATGGCAGAGAATTGGTTAAAAGTGATTTTATATAACATTTTTAGAAAGAAGATTTGTTTCTTTTATTGTCACAGACATTTACAAGAAATAACCTAAGTTCCATCTGTGTTCATTAATTAATATTAATGTAGTTTTGCTTATGCAGCTTAAATGGTTTTGTCTTCTTAGGGAATTCTTAAGTACAGTCTTCATTTTGTATTTAATTTTAACACAACAAAATAGAAGGAAATGGAATATTCAGAATATAAGGTTGAGTATAAATATTAATTGTCAACCAATTTTACTAGGAAATCATAATTTGCATGGATTCACATTATTTTTTAATTATTTATTTAGGAAATAGTTACAAATACTTGCAGTGTGTTGGGCCCTGGGGCATAAAACTATATAACACCATGTGCCAACCAACCACAGAGGAGTAGCGATTACCAGAATATACAGGTATAATCACAGTGCTTTTTTTTTCAAATTTTTATTAGTTTCAGGTGCACAAAACAATGTAATAGACATTTATCACTTATATCCCTCACACAGTGATAGACCCACTCCTTCCATCTACTACCCTTCTGACATTGCATGCAGCCATTACATTTCCACTGTCTCTATTCCTAATCCTCTATTCCATATATATATATATTGTAGTTGACATTCATTATTGTTCAGCTTCAGCTTCAGGTGTACAGTGCAGTGATCAGGCATCTACGTCATCCCTGAGGTGGTCTCCCTAACAAGACAAGTGTCCATCAGATATCCTACAAAATCATTACATTCCCCAAATTGACTTTCGTATCCCCGTGGCAATCTTGTGGTTACCGATTGTGCTTTCCAATCCCCTCACCTTCCCCCTTATCCCCACCCTCTACGTCTATGTTTTTCCTCTACGTCTCTGAGACTGTTTCTGATTGGTTCCTTCACTTATTCTTTTCTTTAGATTCCACATAAAAGTGAGATCATATGGTATTTGTCTTTCTCTGTCTGACTTATTTCACTTAACATAATGCTCTCTAGGACCATCCATATTGTTGTAAATGGTTAAGATTTTATTCTTTATGGCTACATAATACTCCATTGTATAGATGTATCACAGTTTCTTAATCCATTCATCTACCAATGGACATTTTGGTTGTTTCCATGTTTTGACAATTGTGTATAGTGCTGCAATAAACATAGGGGTGCATAAACTTTTTCGAATTAGAGTTTTGGATTTCTCTGGATAGATACCTAGAAGTGGAATTGCTGGGTCATAAGGTAGTTCCATTTTCAGATTTTTGAGATACCTCCATACTATTTTCCATAGTGGCTGCACCAATCTGCAATCCCACAAACAGTGCATGAGGGTTCCCTTTTTCTCTACATCCTCGCCAGCACTTTTTGTTTGTTGATTTATTGATGATAGCCACTTTGACTGGGGTGAGATGATATTCCATTGTAGTTTTATTTGCATTTCTCTAATGATTAGTGAGGTTGAGCATTTTTTTATGTCTGTTTGCCATCTGTATGTCCTCTTTAGAAAAATGTCTCTTCATGTCCTCTGCCCATTTTTTAATTGGATTGTTTGTTTTTTTGGACTTGTTTGTGAGTTTTATATAAATTTGGGATATTAACCCTTTATCGGATATATCATTCGCAAATATCTTCTCCCATTCAGTAAGATCCCTTTTTATTTTATTGATGATTTCCTTTCCTGTGAAAAAAACTTTTTAGTTTGATTTAACTCCACATGTTTCTTTTTTCTCTTACTTCCCTTGCATGAAGGTATTTATCAGTAAAAATCTTACTCTGGGTAATGTCTGTAAAGTTTCTTTCTATATTTTCTTCTATGAGTTTTATGGTTTCAGATCTTACATTTTAGTCTTTAATCCATTTTGAATTTATTCTTGAATATGGTGTAAGGAGGTGGTCCAGCTTCATTTTTTTGCATGTGTCTGTCCAGGTTTCCTAGCACCATTTATTGAATAGACTGTCTTTACTCCACTGTAAATTCTTGCTTCCTTTGTTGCAGATTAAATGACCACATAGGTATGGTTTTATTTTTGGGCTCTCTATTCTGTTCCATTGATGCATGTGTCTGTTTTTATGCTAATATTATGCTGTTTTGATTACTGTAGCCTTGTAGTATAATTTGATGTCAGGTATCATTATACCTCCCATTTTGTTCTTATTTCTCAAGATTGCTGAGATTAGCCAGGGTCTTTTAGGTTCCATATAAATTTTAGGATTATATGTTTTAGTTCTGTGAAAAAAATGTCCTTGGTAGTTTGATAGGAATTGCACTGAATCTGTATATTCCCTTAGGCAGTATGGACATTTTAATGATATTAATTCTTTCTATCCATGAGCATGATATGTGTTTCCATCTGTTTGAATCTTCTTTATGTCTTCAGTGGTTTATAATTTTCTGAGTACAGATCTTTTACCTTTTTGGTTAAATTTATCCCCAGGTGTTTTAGTCTTTGAAGCAATTGTAAATGGGATTGTTTTCTTAGTTTCTCCTTCTGGTATTTTATTATTGGTATATGCAAATGCAACTGATTTCTGAATATTAATTTTGTATCCTGCTACTTTATTAAATTCATTTATCAGTTCTAATAATTTTTTTGGTGGAATCTTTGGGGTTCTCTATATATAGTGTCATGTCATCTGCATATAATGACAATTTTACTTGCTCCTTACCAATTTGGATGCCTTTTATTTATTTTTCTTGTCTGATTGCTGTGGCTAGAACTTCCAGCACTGTGTTGAATAGAAGTGGAGAAAGTGGGCAACCTACCTTGTTCCTTATCTTAAGGAGAATGATTTTAGCTTTTCCCCATTGAGGGTGATGTTAGCTGAGGTTTTATCATATATGGCCTTTATTGTGTTGAGATATGGTCCCCCTATTCCCATTTGCTTAAGAGTTTTATCATAAATTGCTGCTTGATTTTGTCAGATGCTTTTTATGCATCTATTGATATGATCATGTGATTTTTATTTTTCATTTTGTTAAAGTCGTGTATCACATTAATTGATTTGTGGATGTTGAATGACCCTTGCATACCAGGAATGAATCCCACTTGATCATGGTGTATGATCTTTTTAATGTATTGCTGAATTCTGTTCACTAATATTTTGCTGAGGATTTTTGCATCTATGTTCATGAGGGATATCATCCTGTAATATTCTTTCTTTGTAATGTCTTTTTCTGATTTTGGGATCGGGGTGATATTGGCCTCATAAAAAGTGTTTCGGAGCTTCCCCCTTTCTGGATTTTTTGGAATACTTTGAAGAGAATAAGTGATAATTCTTTTTTGAATGTTTTGTCAAATTAACCTGTAAAACCATCTGCTCCAGGACTTTTGTTTGTTGGGAGCTTGTTGATTACTAATTCAATTTCCCTGGTGGTAATCAGTCTACTCAGATTTTCCGATTCTTTTTGAGTTAGCCTTGGAAGGTTGTATGCTTCTAGAAAATTGTCCGTTTCTTCCAGATTGTCTAATTTGTTGACATATAGTTGCTTATAGTAATTTCTTAATTTTTTTTGTATGTCTGTGGTGTCTGTTGTCACTTCTCCTCTTTCATTTCTGATTTTATTAATTTGGGTCCTCTCTCTCTCTCGCTGTCTCTTTTTTTTTTTTTTTTTTTTTTAAATGAGACTTGCTAAAGGTTTTTCAATTTTGTTTATCTTCTCTAAAAACCAGCTCTTGGATTCATTTATCTTTTGTATTTTTATTTTTTTTTCATCTCTATTTCATTGATTTCCACTCTGATTTGTATTATCTCCTTCCTTGTGCTCCCTTTGGGCTTATTTTGCTCTTCTTTTTTCCAGATTCCTTAAGTGTAAGGATAAAATGTTGATTTGTGATTTTTCTTGTTTCTTTAGGTAGACCTGCATTGCTTTGCATTTCCCTCTTAGAATGCTTTCGCTGCATCCCATAGATTTTGGGTCATCGTGTTTTCATTTTCGTTTTTGTCCAGATATCTTTTGATTTCTTCCTTGATCTCATTGTTGACCCATTCATTATTTAGTAATATGTTATTCAGCCTCCATGTATTTGTGTGTCTTCTAGTTTTTCCTGTAGTTGATTTCTAATTTCATAGCACTGTGGACAGAGAAGACAATTGGTATGATTTCAATTTTCGTAAATTCATCAAGACTTGTTTTGTGGCCTAACATGTGATCTATCTTGGAAAATGTTCCATGTGTGCTTGAGAAGAACATATATTCTGCAGCTTTGGGGTGAAATGCTCTGAAAATATCGATTAAACCCAAGTGGTCCAGTGTGTCATTTAAGGCCGTTGTTTCCATATTGATTTTCTGTCTGGAAGACCTGTCCCTTGTTGTCAGAGGTGTGTTGAAGTCCCCTACTATGTAGTGTTATTGTTGATCTCAACTTTATGTCAGTCAATATCTATTTTATATATTTAGGTGTTCCTATGTTGGGTACATAGATGTTTACTAGGGTTCTATCCTCTTGTTTGATCGATCCCTTTATTATTATCTAGTGCCCATCTTTGTGTTTTAATATATTCTTCATTTTAAAGTCTATTTTGTCAGATATAAGTATTGCTACTTCAGATTTTTTCTCAATCCTATTTGCATGAAATATCTTACTCCAACCCTTCACTTTCAGTCTGTGTATGTCTTTTGATCTGAGGTGAGTCTCTTGTATATAGCAAGTCTCTTGCTTTCTTATCCACTCAGCCACCCTGTGTCTTTTGATTGGAACATTTAAAGTGATTATTGATAGGTACATAGTTATAGCCATTTTCTTTTTTGTAATTAGATTGTTTTTATCTTTCTTCTGCTTACAGAAGCCCTTTTAATATACCCTGCAATGCTGGCTTGGTGGTAATAAATTCCTTTAGCTTATTCTTTTCTGACAAGCTCTATATCTCTCCTTCAATTTTAAGTGATAGTCTTGCTGGATAAAGCAATCTAGGTTGTAGGCCTTTGTTTTTCATCACTTTGAGTACCTCCTGCCACTCCCTTCTTACCTGCAAAGTTTCTGTAAAAAAGTCACTTGATAGTCTTGTAGAAGTTCCCTTGTATGTAACCCACTGTCTTTCTCTTGCTGCTTTTAGGATTCTCTTTGTCTTTAACCTTTGCCACTTTAACTATGTGTCTAAGTGAGCACCTTTTTGTGTTCATCCTGGTTGGAACTCTCTTTATTTCCTGGGCTTGTATGTTAGTTTCCTTCAGCAGGTTAGGGAAGTTTTTAGTCATTATATGTTCTCGATCCTTTGCTCCCTCTCTTCACCTTCTGGTATTCCTATGATGCACATGTTGTTGTGCTTGATGTTATCCCAGAAGTCTCTTAAACCATTTTCATTGTTTTTTATTCTTTTTTTCTTTTTGTTGTTCCGCTTGGGTGATTTCTGCTAACTTGTCTTCTAAGTGGCTGATTTGATTCTCTGCCTTATCTAACCTGCGGGTAATTCCTTCAAGTGTGTTGTTTATTTCAGTTATTGTATTCTTTAGTTCTAACTGGTTGTTCATTATGATTTCTCTATCCTTCTTTATATCGTAACTAAGCTCCTTAAACATTCTTATCATCAGTGTTCTGAACTCTGTCTCTGATAGGTTGGTTACCTCTATTTCATTTAGTTCTAAGTCTGGAGGTTTCTTCTGTTCTTTTATTTGGGACATGTTTCTTTGTTTCTCCATTCTGGCTGACTCTCTGTGTTTTGCTTTGATGTATTAGGTAGATTCCCCTAGGGTTGTTTGTTTTTGGTGGGTTATCTTATGTTGTGTGTGTCCTTTATATTTGATTTGCACCACTTCCCTATTCTCCTCTGTGTGTGCTCCAAAGGTAACCCTTGTGTTGTGCATATTGTCCTGTTAAAGTTGAGGTTTAATTGCTTTTGGTTTGTCAGTAGGTGTGATTGACTCCTAGGCTGACTACTTGTGAGACTTGGCTCTGCCCACAGTGGATGATCTTCTGTTTGAAGGTTGATTGCTCAAATGAGGCTTGGCCCCTATGGGCTCTTGTGCCTGTAGAGAATTCCCTCTGTGTGTGTCACTTGTAGGTCAAACCTGATAATACTCTGGTGTGGTCAGGAGAGTTGGCCTCTGGGTGTGTTGAATCTTGTGACTCTTGGGCTGGGCCCTGGTGTTGGGCAATGTCAGAACAAAGCAAATCACCAAGCACAACAACAACAGCAAAGTAAAAACTAAATACTCTCACATGTAAAAATAACCGATAACCCACACTCAACACAGGCAAAAATATCAAAAATACAAAAACAAAACAAAACAAAAAAAAACAGCGCCAGTTTTGGCTTAAGCCTCCCAAGTAATCTCCAGGTTGTCCTCTGCGGTACCAAAGAGTCTTCTGCGTGTCGTTCAGGCAGAGCCAGTCACCTGGTGCCCAGGGTGACCCTGGCACTGCAGTTCTAGATGAGTGGGGCTATGGGGTCTGGATGGTAGTTTTTACGTCAGTGCAGTTTCTGCTCTTGCCTATACATACGCTCACTGAGAGTAACACAGCCAGCCTTGTGCCCAGGTCTCCTGAGTTTTAGGGCACTTCTTCCATGGGTGTATTTGTGTGTGTGTGTGTGTGTGTGTGTGTGTGTAGGGCACAATATTTCTGAGTTGCTGGAAGCCCAGAGCTGTCTCTGCCACCTGCTGCTGACCCCCGGGGTGTGTCTCTGCAGTTGTAATTGTCCTGCCCTAGGCAGACCAGAAAAGGTGGGGGCTGAGGATGGAGGATTCTTCTCTCTCCCAGCCCAGCAGGGTCATACTCTTCCCAGCCTCTTCCCTGGATTGCAGCTGCTGCAAACCAGGTCTTCCCAGAGCCTGAGCGCTACTGCTCCTCTGTAATCTGACATTACTCCTCAATTCAGTGGCCAGTTTGAGTCTCTGGAAGGCCCGGGGTAGGATTGGGAGAGTGGGGGGAGGGGCCCAGGAATGTTGTTTACTTCCTTTGTCCTACCTAGGGCCCAGCTGGAGGTCTCAGCTGAGGTTACTGCCTCAAGGCCTGGATATACTGCTGTCTCAGCAGGAGAGATCAGCTGTGGGATGCAGGGAAAGAGCCCACCTCCTGGTTCTTGTGGTCTGTGTTCTTCATGGGGCCACCTGTGTCTCTGCAGCCGGGGATGCCAGGGATGCAGGCCTTGTCTCCACTCTGCACCCTTCCTTCTTCCCCTGTTTCCCCAGTTTGCCAACCTTCAAGTAATCCTCTTACGAGTCTGTTAGCTGTTCTGTGTAATGAGCAGAGTCCTTTGATGGGTTATAGATATTCAATTTGTGCTAAGTTCCAGAGGAGAACTCAAGAAGACCACCTGACTGCTGCCATTCACATGACATCTATATCCACAGTGCTTTTTAATGTTATTATAATTACCATAATAAAAATGTCTGATGTGAAATGTGATAATTTCAGAAACATAATATATTTTAGCGTAGTTTGAGATCTGCTATGAGCTTATTGATTCTTAGGATTATCTTAAAGATTTCTGTAGTGAAAGAGAAGAGATGCTAACATATTAAGTACCTCTGAGAATCAAACATAGGTCCACTTAGTGCTTTTCCGTATGTTCTATTTACTTTTCTGTTTTCTTTTACTAATTTCTGAATGACAAGGACACGTTTGGTGTCTGTGCATGAGGAACCATGCTGCATAGGAAACCAGTTTAATCCTTTCAGTTCCATCAAATATTTAAGAATGACTTAAAATTTAACAAGAATAAAGCAATCATTAAATATGACTGGATGACAAAACAGCACAAGTACATGTTTAACTTGAAAGAATATCATATTCTCAAACTGGTCAAAATATGGTAACTACTAAAGAATCAACACGACGTGGTAAATAGAGAATGGTAGGGTGTGTCAGTCATTCTCACTACAGAAGTTAGAGGACAGCACTATTGTACTAACCAGATACTCAATTGCTAATTAGATGTCATGTTTTGTTCTCATGTTATGTATTCAGGAAAATGAATCATTCCAATGCATTAAAATAAATGCCATGTTATTCATATGACAAAATATGTATTGAGTATCTGTTATATGCCAAGTACTCATGTACATGCTGGGCATACACAGTAAATAAAATAACTAAAACTCCTACTTTATAGTGTTTCCATCTTATTTGGTATCCATAATAATTGTAAGTTGCAGGCCGTGTCATTGCCCTACTCTACAGATGACAACATGGACATTTAAAGAGGATAAAAGTTGGCCTGGTGTCACAAGAAGTAGTGTCTTCCCTGTTAGTATGACAACAGAGACTGATTCCATTATCACCACACCTCTCCACCAGGTATAGTGTTAGGAGGGGAGTGGTTATTTCTATCTGAAAGGTACAAAAAGGCAGTGATGCTTTCATTTTGTTTTGAGGCAGATGTGGATAGAGATGTGCAGTAAGAACCAGTTAGTTAATACCAAGTCTCTGACCTGGACTATTTTGCTGACTTCCCAGTTAAAACTATTGTTAGTAAAAAGAGAAATAGACAAAAGATAATCTTGAACACATTTTGATTGTATTATGGATTAATGCCTTAGAGAATGAATGAATTAAAATATCATTTTATCATATTGCCTTTATCTTTCTGAACTATAACATTGAGGTCTTATAAATTTATTTATTTATTTTTATTTATTTATTTTTATTTATTTATTTTTTTTCGGAGACTAACTATGCTTGATGGAGACTGAAGTGTATTTTTATTACCGACTATATCTGCTGGGGAAGACCCCAATAAACAATGAACAAAACTGAATTGTATTGCTGAATTTTAATATTATCACCTACTAATCTAATATAGAAACTCTTAAAAAGGGAAAATGTTGAATTAACACAGCCCTAGTCATCTGATTCAGAAAGGTAGGGTGGAATTCATCTGTTTTCTGGACAGGTTTTTGTAGAACTATAGAGCCAGGAGGCATATTTATAGCCCTCTAACAAGCATACGTGGTAATTAAAAACAGCAAGTTTTCTGCCTGCATAGCCTGGTTATCTTGGCTATGGAAATGACCACTTTTAACTGACTCTAGGGTACTTTTGAAAGAAAAGTGATTACACTGTGGATTCGCTCTTTGTTTTTCTTACATGTAATTGAAACATTGCTGACATGCTACTCTACTGTTCTCTTCTTCCCTTTGTTTTTAGGGAACCATATGCTATATTTCAAAGTTTCACAAATATGTTTAGCATTGTTAATCACAAACAAGTGTGAGATTTCTCATTATGATTGACTATCATTCAATAATCATTTATTGCATATTTCCTATGTACCCAGAATAGGAACTTTTGTAAGACGAGTTAGAAGGAGTTCAAAATTAGAAATTTCACTCAGGATTGGTAGAGATTAACATGATTGATTGTAAATTTCATCTTACTAATAAATCTCTGAGTATGATTTTTCAGGAGCATTACTGTCATTAATCCTAATGGTTCACCACTTTATGTCAAAGGGTTAATGGACTAATGTCTGATCTCTGAACAGTTCTCAGATTTGTTTACATCACTTAGCAAAGTGTAGAAGAAACTGACAGTGTGCCCTTAACACATTGCTTTTGGTTTAGCACTCTTGTCCAAGAAGTGGTGATAAAACTTACTTTTGATAAAAGTAGTTAATAAATGAATGGTTTGTCAAGAAATTCCATCGAGAAGAGAAATTTGGAAGCCAAAAAGGGAAGAAAATGCTGTGAAGGGCATAACCCTTTTTCAATTGCAAATGTTTTTAAAAGTAGGGAAATTTTTATTTTTCAATTATCTTTCTTTTATAAAATGTCTCATGAGACTGAAGAGTACTGAAAGTGTGGGTAAAGTATTCTTCTGTGTAAGTTATCATGAAATTTTATGACATAATCTCTAGAAGGTTCATAAGCTTTGTTAGAAGTCTCATATATATATGTATATATATCTATATCTATATCTATATATATACACATATATACATACACACACACACACACACATATATATATATATGTGTATATATATATATATATATATATATATATATATATATATGAAATAATAATGAAAATATGTTATCCAAAACCACATTTTATTAACTCTTTGCATGTCCTGCAAAGAGAAATACAATTTGATGTCTGGCTTCCTATAGACACATTTGAAGACTTTCAGTGAGCATGGATAATTGTCATTTTTATTTTGAATGCTTCTAACTTCATTATTCTGGCTATCATTATTGTAAGTAAAAAGTTAGATTTTTTCAAAAGAGGAGATATTGAGTTAATTATTATACATGAACTCTGATGGTTAGACTAACTTTTCCAGTCACAGTAGAATAACTCTCTAATGAATGTTAATTTTACACACACACACACACACACACACACACACACACCTTCTTTTTTCCCCTCGCTTTATTATAATGCATAGGGATTTAAAACTCCTGTCCATTTTTAGTGGGTTATTAAGAAAAACTAAAACTTGAATCACATTGCAGGAAAATTCACTGGTAAAATAGCCTCTCCTGGAGGCATAGATGAATCACAGATGATTAAACGCCTTTGCTTTTTGTTGATTCAGTATAAAATGTTTATTAAAAGCAAATGTATGAAAAGAAAATATTAAGTCAAACTAGGTAAACCATGTTACTTCTTTTTTATTACCCTTCTTTTCCACCCTTCTAGGGAATCTGGAGACATTTTTGGTTGTCATAATTGGTGGGTGTTACTGGTATCTAGTGTGTAGAGGCAAAGGAGGCTGTTTGACTTCCCACAATGCCCAAGACAGATCCCCACAGCAAAGAATTATCCAGCCCAACGTATCAATAGAGCCAAGGCTGAGAAACCTGCTCTAAGATGGTAGTTGTAAACAATGATAAAATATTCATTGATAAATAAGTTGTTTTCTAGTACTTTCCAGGAAAGTAATAAAGGGACATGTTTGTTATCAAAAAGTGTTACCTTTGCCTGGAGAAAGTACCATAATGTCATATTCTTAGACACTTCATTTCTCTGGTTCCCGTTTTACATTTGACTCAGAGATGTGTCTCTTTTAGCTCAAGGTAGTCTATCATATTCTCCAAGGTTACTTCTGAACAGTTCTGTTTTTAGTCCATGATTTCCCATGACAATGTTTGAGTCAAGGTACCTAGGGAAATGCATTTTAATTATAGACTGTATTTACATGTGCTTTTACCCACTCCCACTAGGTTTCAGGAGATCATATACATATTGTATCCTAGAAACACCCTTGAGGCCCACACAGACAGAAATCCAATAGTGGCCCTGAGTTTTAAATATTTGCTCCAAAGCTCTAAATTTAAGGACCATAGAAAAAGTTATTTAAATAATTTCTGCTTTAATGTTTCCCTTCTTGTATCTTTCCCTTAATATATTGTTTTGTATATTATTTTTCTATACAAAAGATTTTCATGTGTAACTTCGGTGAAATTGCATACTGGCATCCATATGCATTATATTCATATATAATTTTATCATCTACTTAACTTTAACTTTTTTTTTTTTTTTTTTTTTTGGAGTTGACCCTTGAAGAACACCTAAACTTGCTGGTTCAGTTATACACAGATTTTAAAATAACTACTGTAAATGTATTTTCTCTTCCTTATGATTTTATTAATAACATTTTCTTTTCTCTAGCTTAGTTTATTGTAAGAATACAGTATATAATACATGTAACATACAAAATGTGTTAATCAACTGTTTGTTATCTGTCACAACACGCTGGTAGTAATTAAATTTTGGGGTGTCAAAAGTTACATGCAGATATTTAAGTGCATGGGGAGTCGGTTTCCCTAACCCCCATCTTGTTCAAGGTCAACTACATAGTTACAAAACAAAACTTACTCTAGTATATTAGTGGTAAAGTTTTGATTTAAACCAGAAAATCAAAATATTGGAAATCAACTTAACTATCTTAGAAAATCAAGGAAAATATTTTTCCAACTTGAATTTTAGAAAAGCAGTTCTCTTAAAATGGGGTTTTTATTGATATTTTTAATTAAAAAATTATTGACTTGAAATACAATATTCTATTATACAATGAGATTTTTCTTACTAGCAATGTTTATTCAATGAACATTCATTAATTCCTATTAGTGTAGCATTGCATAAATTATTCACTCTTGAAATATTTCAGAACATACTAGTATTTAAATAATTAAATGTTAAGTAAATATGAAAGTAAAGAGAGGAATAGACTTTATTTCACCTGTATCCAGATTGATCTATAAATATATACATACATGCATATGTTTAATAGTTACAGATAAATATCCTTTTAGTTTTTTTATGAATACACTCATGTGTTTGTATTTACACTCCAGTGTGTCTATTTTTATAGACATATATGTAAATGGAGTATTGTCTGTTGACTCACATTTCTCTTAGTCCTTTAGTGAATAATTGAATTCATAGTATAGATTTCAGTGAGTTATTTGTATCTGTAAACTTTCAAATAAAAAGCAATAGGCTTTAAAGAAAAATCTTATTATCTTGTAAGTCTACATCACTTTTCCAATACTCTCTTTAGCAATATGAGAAAATGATAAAGCTCTGTGGAAGCTTTAACAGAAAAGGTTCTTAATTTTCTCTTCAATTGCATTCCCTGTTGCCTTTCAGAAGAGTAATGTATACTTTCTATAATGTTGGCCAATTTCATAAGTTTGTTGATTTTTATTGATAAATACTTACTTCCATTAAGCCAGTCATGATTTTTATAACATTTTATATCTTTAGAGGTACATTTTGTAGACCTCATTTGAAAGCGTATATTTTCTGTAGCATCTTACTTATTTACTTATTTAATATGTGACTACATGAAACATTTTTATTCGGTATTTAAGCATAAAATATATTTTGCCTGCTTCAAAATGAAAGGATTCTAGAGAACCAATGGTACTTTTATATTTGTTATTTCTTTTGGAACCACACTTTATTATAACAAGGACATTTAGTAGTTAACATTTTTATTTTTATGGAATTTCAACAACCAGCCCATTTGTAATTTAATTAATTTACTTTTTATTTACCTTTAATTTATGCTCAGTACTTCACTGGGGGTTTATCTTATGAAAGATGATTGTATTAGCATATCACAAGAAGTTGAAAGAATTTGTAACATAATTCTCATCTTAAGTATCTCATAAAACTGGTAATGTTAGTTTAACATTGTTCCATGTAGTTCTCACAAATAATATTTTCTGCTAAACATAAAAAAATAGATAAATAAATAAAGAATTATCACTAAGTGATAGTTGATTTTGTTCAAAACTACTATTTTGCAGTTAACCAGTGACTAAAGTATTGATAGCATTCAGAATAAACACCTCTCTGAAGGGATATTTGGAGTCCCTACATTTTTAAAGTGAACAGATCAAAACACACACACAAACACACACACACACACACACACACACACACACACACACACGGAGAGAGAGATGAGGTAGGGATACAGAGAGAGAAAGGACTGGAAAGTTATACCCCAGTGTCCTATCTGTGTTTGTGTTGGAATTATGTGATTTTTCTGTCCTTTTTATTTATGGCTATTATTTTTTTCCATAATGAACACATTTGTTTTATGATAATGGAGTGAAATTTATTTTTAAAATAATATGTGAAGGAGAACAAGTTTGAAACATACAAAGTTCAATATTTTGTGTCCTTGACAATCATTACGTAGCTGGTACTCCATTCTCCCAACCTCTAACTCATCTCTGATCTATTCTCAACAGATCAGCTAGAGGCCTGCTACTCAGAACCCTCCAGTGACTTTTAGGTTCAAAGTTCGTGAAATTTACAGGCCTTCACAGTCTGAGCCACTTCCCATTCCCACCCCATTCATTTATCTGACCTCTTCAACTTCTCTCCCCATGCATACCCACTCTGCTATTACTGCACTGGCTTTGTTTCTCCTTTGTGCACATATCTCCGACCTCATGGATTTTGCTCCTCTGATCCCTCTACCTGGAATTATCTCCTGCCGCATACATTCATGCTCAGTACCTCACCTCTTAGAGTCTTTCATCGCCTAAATAATGTTGTACATATTCAACTCACATTCTCTATTTTTCTTTCTTGGTTAATTTTTCTTTCCAATTCTCACCATCTATTAGTAGTAGTATTTTATGCATTTATTTCCTGTCTCCCCATTTGAATATAAACTCTAGAAAGCAGGACATTTCTTTTTCTTTTCTTTTTTTTTTTTTCTTCCATTGCTATACTCCTGCACTTAGAATAGCTGGTCATGGAAGACACTCAGTAAGTGTCCTATGAAGAAAAGATGACAGAGGCTTGCAAAGCACTAGGCTGATGTCATTTTTCAGGAGTGCCACATTTATGTTGTGTTTTTCTTTTTTAGGATATTCAAATTTAAATTTTATTTTTATTTTTTATTTTTTTATTTTTTATAGGTGAGTTTGTCTTCATTTATTTTTCTTTTTTATCAGTTTCAGGTGTACAAAGCAGTGTAATAGACATTTATCATTTATATCTTTCACACAGTGATAACTCCCCTCCCCCATCTATTACCTTCTGACATTGCATACAGCCATTACATTTCCACTGTCTCTATTCCTAATATTGTACTCCACTTCTTGTGTATGTGTGTGTGTGTGTGTGTGTATATATATATATATATATATATATATATATATATATACACACACACACACACACACATATATGTATGTATATACACACATATATATGTATATATATATATAAAATTGTAGTTGACATTCATTATTGTTCAGCTTCAGCTTCAGGTGTATAGTGCAGTGTTGGTTTTTATCCCTAGTACAAGATCTGGAATATCACACCTAAGAGATTTCAGCGGGCGAGCATTAGTTCACAGAACAAGGCAAATTGATTGAAGGAAATTAAGCTAACAAGTATAGACATACATCCTACAACTCCAAGTCTTATTAAATCAAAGTTCCAACAGTAAACACTCCCTCACAGAGCTTCATGGTACTCATAGAAAATGATATTTGAATAGCTTATTGGGGTAAATGGACAAAGCTGTTTGTGTCCAGAAGATACTGCCCCAAGACATCTCTTCCCTACAGGTATCCCATCACACTTAAAATAAAATAAAAAACTCTTTATCTGATTATCAACCTTATGTGATCTGGCTTCTGGTTGCTTTCAAAAGCAGACTTTATTCTGTTTACCCTCATATGATGGTGTCATTTCTACTGTTGGAAAAAAATTAAGTCCCATAATAGGGCCGTTTTACTACGTTTCCTCCTTCTAAAAGGCTCCTCCTTCTTTTCATCATTCTGACTCTTGTAATTCAAATCACAGCTTAAATATGACCTGCTCAGAAAGGCCATTTCTTATTATTCAGTTTAAAGAAACTGCATTGTTAATCAATCTTGCATTATCACCAAATTTAATATTATGCATGAGATTCATCAGCATCTAATATTTTTCTTGTGTATATATCACTGAATTTGTTTATTCTCTGATGCTCCTGGCCTGAGCACATGTCTTTCTCCTTCATTATAAGACGTGCAGCCTCTAGAACAGAGCCTGGCCTATCACGGATGTTCGATAAATATTTGTTTAAAATGAATAATGAGTAAAATTAATTTCTTATAAAGAAAAAAGTATTTATAAGAAAGTGATATTGCCAAGTATTTTAGAAGTCTGTCCAAGCTCAAAAGTGACTTCCTTATATAATTGCAATGAAACAAAAACCCACAGACGCATTATTATATGCGTGGTTTGGGGCCAGATTTTGGCTTAAGAAAGACCCATTAACTATGATCTCGGACAAAAAAAAAAATTGTCAAAGCTTCCATGTCCTCCATTTTTTTTTTAAAAGGATAACATCTAATTTATAAGATTTTTCCAAGAGTAAATTGTTTACTGTAGCTGAAATACTACGTGAGTGATAGGAGTAGGTAAGGAAACGACTTGAACAAGTCCCCAATGACAGAGAATTTTCAGACCAGATTTCTAAAACAATTTATTTTCTTTATTAATTTATCCTTTCATTGATGTATGCAATAAAAGTTGAGAAGCTTTTGTGTTTTCTGTGAATATTCTTTATGTGAGCCATAAGAAATTATACTAATCTTCAAAATTTTCTTGTGGAGAGAAGTACATAAACATACATTTTAAGAAGTGCTTTGCTCTTGCTCTATGCAAGCATTTCCTGGTTATCATGGATTCAGACTCCACTTTGATGTTTCGGTTGTGGATAAATCTATATAAGAGAATAGCAGCTAGTAAGGTGAACAAAAGAGAAGTAATGGCAGTCACATAAAATAGTAAAGGCACAGAGAGAGGAGAGACCATGGGGAATGACAAAAAAACTTGGAACAACTAGAGGAATTACTATAAATACGACCAAGAAAGGTAAGATTTAGATTTTTAGACTGGTAGAGAACCTTTGTTTGTGTCCCTTCAGATATTTAGGTAACACTCAGCCTAACAGATGGTTACATATTGACATACAAAATGATCAAGGACTAGGAACTCTGCCTTGGTGCCTGAAAATAATAAATTAATTTAAGCTTGCACCTGCAGGGAGCTTGAAATGTTATGTTCACTCAGTTGGAAAAAATAAAGAATACTATCTTACTGTTTAATGAGGCACTTTGAGTGACTTGAGAGAGCTTCTCAATTAGCCAGGGACCTACAAACTCCAGTACCTAATTAAGAGCACCTTTGGACATTTTTGTGAAATCCTCTTGGGGGATGTTTGAAAAATGTGTTTATGGTATGTATCAAGTTTTGTTTAATTTTCTCTGAATTAGAAATATATATATTTTTTAGAGTTATGATCACTGACAATCCAAATGGTCATGGGCAAAGTAACTACACATTAAAATAACTGTCAATCTCTGCCATACCAAAAGCTATTGTGATAACTTTTGTAAGTAACAGCTCTTTTCTGGTTTCTCTGTCTCCTTTGTAAATTTCATAAGGGACTAAAGAAACAGCAAAGTAACGGGTCTCAACTCTCACCCTTCAAAATGTGGTGGTTATTGGCCATTTCCCATGTGGTTTCCCCATCTACCTCTTCGGTAAGATCTTCTGTCTAGGCACATTAGCAGGCTTGTCTCTGCTCGGGTTTTTTGTGAAACTCTTTTTTTTTTTTTTTTTTTTGCGCTCCTACTCTGGGGCAGGGTGTGTGTAGTGGGGGAGAGGATGATGCATGCTATTTAGTTTTCAGTTAGGTGGCTGTGGCCTACTTGTCAAACTCATAGGGAGGCCTCTATCCTTTTGTCCCAATTTATGTTTAGATTATTAAAGTATAATTTTCAAAATGTTAAAAACATGACTTTTATACAAATAAAATGAATGTCTACCAAAAGTTTTTTCAGCATAGTAATTTGTTTATCAATGAGATATTAACATTGTTCATTGTTTCAATTTATATTTGAGTAAGCAGATACTTATAGGCAATGAAGAATGTTAAAATAATCGCTGGGGTTATCTATTCATCAGGCAGAAATTATTTGCATTTCTACTGTAAATTCTATATGGTACCATCTATTCTTACAGAATTATCATGTAGCCTCATCAATAGGAAGTCAGTGCATCATGCAAAGCACTATACTGAACAAACACCCAGCAGTCTCTTCCCCTGTTTCCAAAAGCTACTACATTGAATTTCTGAAACCATGTACTCAAACAGCTCCTGAAAATTATTTTTGAAGGATATGGATGGTTACATTTTTAAACCCCTAGTTTGGAGTTTGAAATTCTCTTTGTCTATTATTGTTGTTATTGCTTATTTCATCAGCATTCCCTGATTTAGTTTTTCGTTACTCCTAGCTATCCTGGAGCTAATCCTGACAGACCCAAATGGCCAATCCCGATGGCCTCAGCCACATACACAGTAGGCTCTCAGAGAGATTCTGAGAAGTACGCTGTACCATATCTGCCCCTACTTGAACACTTTATTAATCTATTCATTAGCCGTTTTATTCAACTTCTTCCACACTAATGCTGCATAATAAACTTCCCCCAAACCCATTGACAGTAAACATCCATGCCTTTGCTTGTGGGACTGTGGTTTAGATAGGCTGTGCTGAGTTCCATTGGGATTCAGTAGGCTTGATTCTAGGCAGAGGCTCCCCATGTTTCTTCATTTTCCTTGGACTGGAGGCCATTCAGAGCATATTCTTCTTCAGCTGGATTGCCAAGGGCAGAACTATGTCAAATTGCCTGATTATTGTATAATATCATGTTTGATAAAATCCTCTTAACTAAAGCTAGTTTCAGGACAAAGCCCGATATCCATGGGGCAGGAAGTATACTCTGCCCAAAGTAGGAGGAGGAAGAAAGTTAATATTTGATTAACCCAAAATACAAACTATCCCATAATATTTTTAAAAATTAAAGTTTATTGGGGTGACAATTGTTAGTAAAGTTACATAGGTTTCAGGTGTACAATTCTATAATACATCATCCATATATCACATATTTTATGAGGTATATGTCTAATATACTGATTCCTAGGTAGTTAATCTTAGCTCCGATTAGCACCCCCTCAGGTGAACATTGCACAAAAAGGATCTTTTAAGAATCTATGTATATACAGAAGTCAATAGTGAGGATTATTCTATTCTGTGAGTACTTACTCCATGCCAGGCACTTGGTCAAATCTTAGTGTCCCTTATATATGATGCTAAAATAATTCACCAATTCTTATAGATAAACAGAGACACCATTGGTAAATGACAGATCTGACTTTTTCTTTTATTTATAACTTACTCATGCCAGGCATTGAATTAAATGATTTATAGGTTTTGTACCATTTAGTTCTAAAAATAATAGTTAGTACTCCTTTTTTAATGGGAAAACTAGGCTTAATGGGATTAAATCATGTGCTAAAGGTAAATTATACACCATCACCTGTGGTCCAATATAGAATCCATGATCAGATGAAGGAATAGACCTCAAATTTCTGGTGAAGTCCTGCTTTTGGGCATTTTTTTTCCCTTTCTTCCCTGATAGCAATCCATTTTGTTAACTTACCACAGTCACTCCATATCTTGACCTTAAAATTCTCTTTTCTTCTTACATGTGATCTTTGAGCTTTTCAACCCAACTTTGCCATTCAATATAGAGCCTTTGTACTCTGGATCTCACTTCCACTTTTCTGTGTCTGTTTCAGAATAATAACCCGATTCAGGATGCTAATAATACCTTTTGCTTCAGCACTAGATTTGCCTAGATTTGCCTAGATTTGCTTGTCTCTGAATTGTGCTCCATCATGACAGCTCAGCAAAAATGGCCTAAGTGACATCCCTTGATAAGAAAATAGCTTTCCTTTGTAATAATTGGACATTTAATGCTGCGAGTCAGAATGGAATGATACCTGAAATTATATTTCGCAAGGCATGTCTATTCACATTGTTTTTATTAATCATTCATTCTTTTTAAAAAGATTTAATTTAATGCTTTGATATGCAAACCACTGAGAAGCATAGTTGAATGCAGAGATGAAAATTAGACATTATTTTGAAATGAATTCACCCATTAAGAAAATTATACTCACAGAGAAATTACATACTAGAATAAAACACCTTATTTCTAACTTTGGCATCTCTTCTTTCCCCACAGTAAAGACATTTGATCCCCAACCCACATTCTGGTATCGTACCAGTCTTTATTTATTGCCCCTATTTCTGTTCTACCCAGCCTACATTATTAGGTTCTGTGAGAATGCCCTGTACCTGAAATCTCAATTATACTTCAATTCCTAAGCTGATTTGGACTGAAGTAAGAAACAGTTTGTTTGATCTGCACCTCAAAAGTCCAGATACATTTAGTATTATCTTCCTCCTTTGTCATTTTTCTGTGAACTAATGCTTCACTGCTGACCAGTGGCCTTTCATTTTGATTCAGTGTCAAAGCTCCACTTGCCTTCACCCCAGAGATCTAATTCGGGTAATGGAACCACTGTACGTGGAGTCCTGATTCTTGACTCCTTGCTACAGGAGTTGGAACTATGTTCCTATTTTTAACTATTAGACTAGACTGGGTCTAGAGGTTTCTATGAAATTGCAAAATACTTATTTCACGCCTCATTGTAGTTAAACACTGCCCTAAGTGCTTTACGAATACTATAAGGGAGAAAGTATTGTTATCCCCATTTTATAGGTGAAGTAACACAGGCAAAGAGTCCATACACTTAACCACCACGCAACCTGCTTCTCAAATTGTATCTTCCACTTACAGCTGTGCTTTCATTGCCAGCACCTATAGCTCCAACATTGTTCCTAGTACCTGTGCCCTTATAGGAAATGGAGCCAGTGTGGACTTTTCAGCCCTCCATGCCATCAGCTCTGTTGGCCATTGTGCCTTGACAAACTCTGAGTTTCCCCAATAGTACTCGTTTCTAGGTTCTACTTTAGCCCCTTCTTTTTGTTGTATCCCTGGGTCTCCCAAGTTTAAATTGCTTACCTGCACCCTTGTCTCCCTGTGTAGCATTCATTTCCTAGTAGTTACATTCTGATCCTCCTCTATCTATCCAGTATCTGTTAAATGATTCTAATTACAGTGTAGACCTTCTAGCTTTCCCATTTCTCCTACTCATATATGCATCCTTAAACATAAATATCACAAAATAAGAGCTGTGACTCAATTCAGTGACCAAAAATGATCAACCATTTTGTCATCTGATCCATATTTCAGCTTTTTAACCTTATGAATGGGGGATGTAGCTACGTGTCTATACCTGTATTAGATGTGCTCATAATATATGAAACTTACAGAAAAGAGAAAAAATGTGGCCAAAGCAAAATAAAAGAAATCTGTTTCAAATGAATCTGTTTCAAATGAATATTTGAATTTTAATATGAATTTTGTAACTTAAGTATTGACAACTTACAAATGGATTAGAAATCATTGACAATTTATACAAATTTGACTTCAAAAGAGCATTCATTAAATTGTTCATTTAAATTGTGAGTTAAAGTATTCATATTCATAAACATAAAAATCAAGCATGTAGATTTGTGAAATTACTACTCAGCATGGTAGAAAAATATTGCCATTGCAAAAGACTGGAATGTGCATAATAAGCTTTAGTAAAATTATCTCAACTCATTTAACTCATCTGAAAGTTGACAATTGATTTCTGAAATTAATTCATTTGGATTGATTTTTTTTTTTCCTACTAGTCTGATGGCACTAACAGGGAAAATAAATAAAACAAGAAAAGATTCAGTATAGTCATGTGCCACTCAGTGACAGAGATATGTTCTGAGAAATGCATCGTTAGGCAATTTTGTCCTTGTGTGAACATTATAGAGTTCACTTATGCAAATCGAGATGTTGCAGCCTAATTCATGCTTAGGCTATATGGTACAGCCCATTGCTCCTAGACTACAAACCTGTACAGCTGTTTCTATACAAAACAACATGAGATTAAATAAAGCACAGAGAAAATGATTCAATTAAGAGACACAATAAACATGAGATGTAGGAGGCTGCTTCTGGTGTAACATGGTATATTGTCTTACAGCACTTATTTTTTCATAAGTGGAAAAATTACACTCTAAAATAATGATAAAAAGCATACTATAGTAAATACATAAATCAGTGCTATACTTTTATATGGCTGGCACTGCAGTCATTTTATTTACACCAGCATCTCCACAAATACGTGAGTAATGTGTTGCAGTACGACATTACGAAGGCTACAGCATGACTAGGACATAGGAACTTTTCAGCCCTATTACAGTCTTATGGACTGCTGTCATATATGTGGTCCATCGCTGACCAGAACAGCATTATGTGGCTCATGTCTGTGCTCACAGTGCTTAGATTATCTCCTTTCAGGAAAAAAAAAAAGAAAAATGGCTTATAGTTCCTGTTCATTGAGTATTTTTTCTATGCTAGTAAGAATTCTCATTCACTTCTTACAACCCTAAGAGAAAAACTTGATCCCCATTTGAGAAGAAGCTTGGATCTAGAGTGGTTCAGTAATTTGTCCATGGTAACACAGCTAGTAACTAGTGGAGCCAGGAATAAGCCCCAAGTCTTGCTAGGCATTCTGCACCATTTACATTTCCTCAACCTCTCAATTATGCTGCCAAAGTTAAAAAAATAAATAAATAAAATGAAACACTATATATATATATATATATACACACATATATATATACACATACATATATGTATATATATACATATATATATATGTATTTCTCATGGTAAAAGATAGAAAATAGTAAGATGTACAAGGTGTGATTAAAAAATACAGTGAATGTTTACATTAAAAACATTATTACAGTAAAAGACATATTGCCATTATTTCCCATCAAAATACCCCCCTCACTTTTAACACACTTATCCCATCCTTCTTGCCACTTTCTGAAGTGATTATGGAAGTCCTCTTTTGTATGTATCTTTATTTCATCCTCCATTATAACTATACTCCATGTCACACATCGCTTCTGGTATGGCAATTTCTGTCAAATGAAAACATTACAGTGTGTCCTCATCCACCTTATTCACCGGATCTGGCACCATGCGATGGCTCTTCCCCAAAGGCAAAATTACCATGAAAGGAAAACGTTTTAAATCAATTCAGAACATAGAGGCAGCCATGACAGTGCAACTAGAGTCACTAACGAAAGAAGACTTCCAGAACTGCTTCAGAAAGTGGCAAGAATGATGGGATAAGTGTGTTTGAAATGAGGGGGAGTATTTTGAGGGGGATCAATAGCAATATATCTTTTACTGTAATAATATGTTTTAATCACACCTAATGAGTGAGCATGAGAAAGGGAATAGGGCAAAATTATTGATTTATCCTTTGTTATAAAGCTGAAACAATGGCATTTGCCAAATCATAGGCAAAACCATGACTAAGAACTAATTATTATCTCTGCATTTGATGTACTATTTAAACAAAGCAATGAAATAATACTATTTTGACTGCATTGGCTTAATTTTTAAATAGGTATATATTTAAACTTAATTTGACAGTAAAATAAAGTAGTTGGAATTATGAATATTTATATGCCCTTGAACTTGGTTTTCAGAATGTGCCTAAGTGGATAGGCCACAGAGCTAATATTTCTGTATATATAACCACATTACATCTGGAATGACTATAGGGCTTGGTAATAGGCATGTGAATTATGTAATGTTTAAGCAAGCAATGTATATGAAAGTAAAGTACATTACAGATGAGATAATATTAAGTATGGCAAACAACAAGATACCTTGGGGTCTTACCTTTCAATCTACAGGTCGTACTATAGGCATAACAGGATTTTTTTTCTACATTTACTCTAGCCAGAATGTGCATGTTTTTAATATTGGGCTATTTTAAAATTCATGTATTCACTTTTGGATAATGAAAAGTTCCAGTAGTCACTGAAAGCACTTTATTAGCATTGATGATAATACAACCACAGTAGCGTGAAAAGAACAAATTATAACATGGATTTTGGTAATTATATATTATTTTGTTTTAGAGAAAAAAATCATCTTTTAAAGTCAAAAGCTATGTTTTTAGCCAAATGATAAATTATATTGGATTTTAATGTATTGCTAATTGTTCAGATATGTTATATTTAAAATATGTATTTTTAATAAGTAATCGTTATTAGATATTTATAGTTGTATTGAAAACCTCTTGCCAATTTATGTTTCCATACATTGGTCTGTTTGAAGGCATTGGTGAACACTAACATTGACTTTAAAATGATGAAATAAATTTGACCTGAATATCTGCTGAATAGCATTGAATCTCTGAGGATGTGATCTAACAGAACCCCAGAGCTAGGTTTAGCACCAGGATGTTCAGAGTCTGTGAATTATGAAAATTATGTAAAGATATCTATATCTATATCTATAGTTTTTTAGTACCTGCTCTGGACTGAATTGTGTTTCCCCCACAACAAAATTCATATGTTGAAGTCCTAACTTCCAGTACCTTACAATGGTAGAATGGCTTTTGAGGGTAGGGCCTTTAAAGAGTTAATCAAGGTTAAACAAAGTCGTTTAAATGAGAGCTGGCCCTAATAAATATGAGTGCTGTCCTTATGAGAAGAGGGAAAGAGACCAGAGATGTGCACGCACAGAGAAAAGGCCCTGTGGGCACACAGGGAGATGAAAGTCATCTGTAAGCTAACGAGAGAGGCCTCAGAAGAAACCAAACTTGTACCTTGATCTTGGACTTCTAGTTTCCAGAACTGTGAGGAAATTCATTTGTGCCATTTAAGCCACCCAGTCTGTGGTATTTTGTTGTGGCAGAACTAGCAGACTAATACAGTATCTTAAAATCTATTGAAAGATTCAAATAAATACATTTAAATAGGGCTTAAAAAATTTAGGTGTTACTGACAAATATTTTATTTTCTCCTCCTTCGCCAGCTTTTTTGGTCAAGACCTGATTCTGCCATTTATTAACTGTGTGTCCTTATACCTCTCGTTTAACTCCCCTTGTGTTGGTAACTTCCTTTTACAATGCCAGAGAATTATCTCTGAAATTGGTTCAATTTGTTTAAAATGTTCCTATTTTTAGCAATGCAAACATAGTAAGTATATGAAAAGCAATTAACCTAAGGAAAATATTTGCCACCAATTTTGGCAGGTGGAGTTAATAGTTTAGTTTATGTTAAAAAGCCACATACATTATTAAGAAAGAAACTGAGAATCAAAATAATAAATTGGAAAGGGGAATGAAAATATAATTTAAGAAAAACAAATTTAAATATAACTGTTAAAGAAACAGAAAAATATTTAGGCACCAACATGCAAATAAAACAAAGTTTCATGTTTCATACACAAAACTCAAAAGAGTTTAGAATTACACTATCAAATTTACTAGTAGATCAGATACCATATTTACTACTAGTCAGAGTAACTAGCAATAATTTGTTGTTAAGTAGTTGGTCAGTAAGAATTGGGATTGAAAAAATATTAACAGCCTTCAACCCAGTAATTCTATTTCTGGAAATCCACCTTAAATATAGACCAAAATACTATAAACACTTTAAGATAAAAATAATGATTATAGCATTATTTATAATAGTAAAAACTAGTGATAATCTAAGAACCAAACAATAAGTGAATATTTAGAGTATGTTACGGTCATTTTGTTAATAAGTAAAAATAAATCAGATGAACCAAAGAAAAGATTGCTGGATAATCCACACTATTATGTTATCAGAAGTTGTAAGAGATGAAAATATGGGTGATTATTTTTTCCATAAGCTTTTAAACATTTTTAAATTTTCTATGACTATTGCTTATTGTGGTATACACAATGAATTCCCTACCCAAAACCATTTTCTAGTTCGTTCTTACTAACAAAATCTTGAATTTTTAAGACAAGAGTTATGCTCAGCTAAAAATATTAATTCAGCATTCCTTGAAGATAATGGTGCCATGAAACAATTGTGCTTATGAAATATAAGCAGAAGTGATTTAGTGGTTTTACCAAAAATTTCTCTAAAATGGGCAAGTCTTTTATGGCAGCTACCTTTTGTTCTCTGTCCTTTCCCATTTCATGCCTGGTATGAAACTAGAATGATGGAGGTGAACCACCCAATCAATCATTGTTAGTGAACATTTTAATAGATAATAGATTGATAAAAACTTCTAGTGATTCAGTTAAATATCATTTTCATTTTGATTGTATCTCTTTAATTAGATAGTGTTCTCATTCTTTCCAGTGCTTTTCTGCACTATTATGTACAAAACAGGTATTCAGTGATATCATTGATTAACTAATATTAGGTTGGTGCAAAAATAATTGCAGATTAAAAAGTTAAAAAAATTGCAAAATCGCAATTACTTTTGCACCAACTTAATAACGTATACAATATATATATATGTATATATATGTATGTATGTATACACACACACACACACACACACACACACACAGAGGGTGCCAAAAATGTATACACATTTTAAGAAAGGAAAAAACTATATTAAAATTGTAATACTCAATATAAACCGATAGCAAAAGATGAATACAAGTCACGTTTGACTTCTGTGATTACAAGAGGTGCTCAAACCCTCTGTATATTGGGGTTTCTGATATTTGTAACTTGAATATAAAACAGGAGGTGTTAGACCTGATGTCCATTTTCCAGAATCTAGATTAAAAGTAATCAGATATTTTCAAATATTTACCTAGAATGCCCTTTCAGGTAATGCACTAGCAACTGTTTGGCAAATGGCCTAAAACACAGGCTCTGAAAACAAACTATAGCTATAGTCCTGAGACCCATCGGTTACTTCTTCTGAGAATTCAAGCAAGTTACTTAATCATTTATTTCTTAGATTCCTCATTGGTAATAGGAATATAATAGCATCATCCTTATTTATGTATATTTTATTTACTTGGTGAGAATTTAAGCACTTAGAAAAACATTGAACAGGTTAGGAAGTTCTCAATAAATACTATCTACAAATAATGATTTGTAGTCAATGAGCATAATTATGTCTTAATCTGCCACTCTGAAAATACCTCTCGGGAGTTTGTCCTTCCGGAATATTAATTTTCTTTTTTGTTATTTCATTAAATCTGCAGTTAATTAATATATTTATGTTACAGTAATCTAATTTAAATTCACCCATGTACTGAATTTTCCAACATAGCTTCTCAGTATGAAAATAGTAATTCTTTAGAATGAACGAAAATGAGTCAGAGTGAGATTGAAATTGTGATCTCCAAATTAGCTTTGTGATGAGCGATCTATAGACTCATTCAAACTTTAGGTCAGAAGATAGTACCTGAGGAAAGGTGAAGTTTACATATTTTGTGTGCATGATTTGTAAAAAAAAATCATTGATAGGAATTGTTTAGATGACAGTCTTTGAAAGCTTGTGTGATAAATTTCAGTTCTTAAAATATTTCATTTGAAGAACAGTTCTCTTAAACCACCTTCCCACTTTGTAAGGAAACTTTTACTGTCACAAAGTATGTATTTAAATATTATGAATATCAAAAACAAGGTTAATTGCTCGTATAATGATATTAAATTTTAGAGTAAAAAATGTATTCTGGAAGGGAAAACACAACAAACAAGTATTTTTAAGCATCCTAACATAAATGTAGTTTTTTCCATATTCCTAAGTAAGTTATACTTTCCAGTGTGAAATTATTAATTATAAATTGCTTTCTTAGTCATATATGTGTGTGCATTTTTCAAAAATGTGTGTGTGTATGTGTGCATGTATCCATAAATACGTTAAATGTGTATCTTTGAAAGCACAGCCAGTTAGACACTTGTACATTTGCCAAATTACCCCATTATCTAATTAGTCATCAAAGATTTATTGAAAACTTATCATGTATTGAGCATTCTAGATGTCAGGGATCTGAGTAGAATTGATAAGTGCCTATCCTCAGAGAGCTTATCTATCATCTAGAATATTTTCCATTTTAAAGGCAATATATTTATCTATATTCCTAGGTAGATGTTAAGAAAAATGTCTCCAAATTTATTTATATGGTGTGTGGCTTATTCAACTTGCTCATTCATTTGTTCATTCTACAAATAATTATTAATGAGTAAGTACTTGTAGTTATGAAGACTATCACAAGGACACTTCAGATTACACCTTTCTGCCCTCTGCTATGTGACTTGCTTTGGCCAATAAAATGGGGGTGGGAGTCTGTTGACTTCTGTAACTTCTGAGTAGATTTAAAAGTCAGAGTGATCCTGAAAGATGTGGCAAATGTGGCCTCCACTGAGCCTGTGTGATTGAGTGATTGTGATGAATGAAGCTTCATTCCAGATTCACATTGCCTTGTAGACTGTGGTAAAAGATACTTTCACTAGGTGAAGCCATGAAATGTCGGAGTCGTTTTTGTTAATGAGGCATAACTGAACATATGCTTACTGATGTATCACTGTTCTAGATTCTGAGGATATAATAATGGGCAAAGCAAATAAAGAACCTTCCTACCTGGAGCTTAGGTTCAAGCAATGAAGCTAAAAATTAAAAATAATAATGATGAATTGATATATAAGATGAAGACAGTGAAAAGTGATATAAAAAGAAAGTTTAGTAAGGTGATAAAGAGTGGCAGTGGATGCTATTTTAGAAGAAATGGTTAGGAAAGTCATATCCACAGAGGTGATACTTGATCAGAGATCTGACTTACAGGAGGAAAATGGCCCTCAGGCCTTGTGCTGAAAATGATCACACAGCTTCCAAAACAAACTGTGTGGGTAAAGACCTGGGCCCCCAGTTACTACCTCTTGCAAATACCTAAGAAGCAGTGAGGAGATTTGGAGGCTATGAGACAAGAGTGCACTCCATGTGAGTAGCACGGAGCCCAGGGCCTGAAGTGGACTGAGAAAGGGGAGATGCATAGGCAGTAAACATTTAAAGGTTGTGTGAGTATACAGATCAAGGAACCTTTGATAGTGAGAGAATACAATTTTGAATACAGAAATGATATGATTTGACTTAATGACTTTAAAAGATCACTTTGGCTTCTTGGTGAGCAAGAATGGAGTCAGAGAGACTAGTTAGGATGCTATTGAAGTACTGGGTAGTTGTGATAAAGATGACACAAATGTCAAAATAAGACTGGTGAGAGATTGAGCCAACAAGGTTTTCTCTGACGTTGTGGTAATAAGAAGGGAGTGTAGCAGGGACGGGGGGAAAGAAGCCAGGATCAGCGGATATAAGGATAGATTAGGGCGAACATCTGGAAACCTGAACTAGGAAAGAATGCCAGGATGAATGCCAGGAACAAATAGAACAAGAAGTCAGATCTCATTCTGAATTCCAGAGCAGATCTGACCTTGATCTATATTAAGGCGCTAATACACTATCACAGTCATTCTTTCCTTACAAGGAGTATTATCTAAGATTCAGGTAGCACACACTGTTGGTACCCTGCCCATATCCCCTTGATGAATTACCATTTCTGTGCTTGTTGGTCCAAGTGCCAGTCAGCCAGGACCTTTACCTGAGAGCCCTGCAGGTAGATGTAAAGTGCCAGGAAAGGCATTCCCTCTAGGGGAAGACCTCAAACCCTTATAGAAGTTGGTCTGTAATAAATTTAGCTCTGAGCTAGGGTTCCACCTCGCACCTAGATTTTCCTGGTGGGATTAAACTCCAGTTGTGCAAATTGGTAATATATTTGATAACTCACCCTGTATTTATTTATTTTTCTTTCCTGGCATGCCTCTGTTCTTTCTGATGATGTCTCCTAGTATCAGCTCCCCCAATAAACTACTGGACTCAAATCTTTTTCTTAGGATCTGCTTATAAGGAAACCCAAATTGAGACAGTGCATACATAGATAGCAATTTATTGAAGTTGAATACTTTCTGAAATAACACCTATGGTTTTATAAAGTGAAAGTGATTCAACATTTACTGATGGTTCATCGGTACAAAATTGCAAAGATTATCACATTTAATCCTCAAAGCATCTATATAGGGTTTGTAGTTCGGAGCTACTAGAAGAGGAAGTAACTATTTAAAAACATAAGATTGAAACATGACAAAGGCAGGGGTTCTTTTTTCCTACTTTATTTTCTGATGAATCTCAAAGACCTAGAAGAGTCCTTGTCACATACAGACACTCAATGAGTATTTTAAAGAACACTTAAACTAAAAATAGTTCACCTCCATCTGGAAAGGATGTTGTTTCTGATGGGGGAAACCAGGCTTAAGAGGGTATCTGCCTGAGCTATGAAAGAGAAGGTATCTTTCAATCAAGCCTTAGAGGTCAACTAAAGCAATCACAGAGATCAGTGAGACAGCACATATGAGGTCCCCTCAACTTTGTGGATGTGTTCATGAAAAAACATCCAGCCTAAGAGAAAGCTTATGAGAGTTCATTTGAACCAAACTGACAATTACCAGGAAGCAAAATCTCAGCGGATTGAGAAAATGCTTCAGAAAATGGTAGGTTTGCAACTTATTTTATACATTAGAATCAAAGGAGGAGGGTTACATGAAATCCACTGGTTGTACATTAAGGGGGTGGGAGAAAGTAAAGTGGGGAAATCTCTGAGATTGGATAAAAAGTACAATGGAGAGACACACACAATGTATTCTTCTACAGTGGTGGGTATAGGATAATTAATAGCATTTTACAGCACTGAGAGATGGTATTTGGGGTACAAGATAACAGTGAGAGATTTTGTAATTTCCTGCTCTGATGTGGTTGTTTGTGCCCCCTGTGTGGGGGCGGGGGAGTCTGGAAAAAGGGACTACTCTGATATGCCAAGGGTATGTTATCTTAGATGCAAAAAGACAAACATATAGGCTCACTTAAGGTAAAGATTGACCCAATGTCCAGGAAGCTACAGACCAAGGATGTGACTTCCCACCATAGCCCACTATGGTTAGAAATTTTTATGTTCATGCCATCCTATGTGGTTATTTTCAGTCTCCTGAGCTTGTCAGGTTTAATTAACACATGGCCCCTTTTTCTGTCTACAAATGTTACAGGTATGTTTTAGAGATGCATTAACTAAGGCTCAGAGAAGTTAAACAATTTATTCACTGTCCCAAAAGTGATAAATAAAAGAAGCTAGATTTGAGCTCAGGCTTGTCTCCTTTCACTTTACTATGTTCTTGAACTTCTCTTAAGCACTGTTCCAAGGTTGAGTAGTTATGCTTTAGAGAGACTGTATGTAAGTCCATGTTTTTTAAGACAGACTTTTTTTTTTAATGAGTACCTTAGTCAACTAGGGCTGCTATAATAACATATCATAAACTGGGTAGCTTGAACAAGCATTTATTTCTCACAGTTCTGGAGGCTGGAAAGTCCAAGATTTAGGTGCTGGCAGATTTTGTGTCTGGTAAGGTGTTCTTACTGTATCCACACACGGTAGAGATAGTGGTCTGGTCTCTTAGTCTTCTTATAAGGGCACTAATTCCATCTATATGAACCTTGTCCAAACCCAATTATCTCCCAAAGGCCCACTTCCAAATACCATTACATTAGTGATTAGAATTTTAACATATGAATTTGTGGAGGACACAAATGTTCAGTCTCTAGCAATTAGCATAAATTTACAGGATCGTTCCAATATCACTTCTCAGATGAAATTGGAGATTTTAACCAAGGCTTAATCTGGAACCAGAGTCGGAAATAGATTATAGGATGCTAGATTAGATTCAATGGGATAGTGGGAGGGGGAATGGTGGCACTTCCTCTTCCATATTAACAAGTAAATAGCAACACAAAAAAAGCCCTGCAGAATATTATAAATTACAACACACGTAAATGAAAGTGCCTAAAATAAACAAACTGCTATCAGGAAGGAAAGTCAAATTCAACTAACAGGTGTTCCCACAAAGGAGTAAAGAGGACCATTTCTTTAAACGTAAGAGGCTGAAAAGAGCAAGAAAAAAATCTTCTCTAATACGACTTCTATAATAGGTTCCTGAGGCTTGAGACCCTAGAGCCAAAACAAAACAAAGCAAAACAAAAAACAGAAAAATGGTCAGAGTCCTTGGAAGCAGACCAATGGACCCACATTCACTCCCACCCTCAGGCTGACAACACAATTCATACTCATAGAAGTGCATCTAAGTGCGTCTCCTCAGGTTTTCTGTGACCTCCATCAATCGTCCTCTCTGCCTTCCCTGTCATTTCCCAGCCAGCGACATGACTTATGTTATGCATATTCATTCTCACCACCACCAGCACAGGGACCCAAGCACATTCTTTCATGAATCACTATCATAACCTTTTAATAGTTGAAAGTATTTTAAAATAAAAGCAAGGAAGATGTTGAGTTTTTTTAAATTGGATTTTTGCCCTTGGATGTAAGTAATCAGTTATTAAGATAATCAGATTTTTATAAAGACATCTCACGTAATTTTAAAAGATTATTTACGCATCATTCTCTCTTTATTTAGAAAATGTTTCTATAACTCTAATTCCAAAGTCTAATCTCATTTTTTTCTCTACATACTAAAGAAATTGTTTTCAATAACTCTACCTGTTATTTTGTGAAATTCAGTGTAAATGATAATGCAGAGAACTGGATTTATAGCTTCCAAAGTCTCTTCTATCACAGGAATTCTATGGTCCTGCATTAATCTTCCTTGAACTCTCTCCAGAAGTGTCCCTTCTTAGAAATACCCGAAGAGTCCTGTTTTAACACTGTTTGCTGGTAAAAAACAAACAGAGCCCCAAGGACACTAGTATAGCAAGGCTTTGGTATATTCAAGCAAGACTAACAACCCGCAAGAATTTAAGGAAAGAAATAACTTACAAATATCACTAAAAACAAAACAGCACTAAAGGAAAGGGAATTGAAATTGTATACTTGGGCTATTAGACATTCTTTACTGGTAGTCTTTAATATGTTAGCTAATAAAAGTTAACACCCAAGCTTTTTTCTCTAGAATATAGAGTATATTTTATTTTCTCTAGAGTATATTTTATTTTACTGTGTACTATTTTTTTTCTTTAGTGGATCATCTATGGTACTCATTTGCCTAGGTGCCACACACTTTGGCATAAAATCACACACTGTTTAAACAATTCTTTAAATCCTGTCTCCCTGGGAGATTGCAAGTAATTCAATTCACTGAAGTACTGGTTTCTGTCCTTTTTGTCAGCTACAGTACTACTAAAGTAACCATTATTATACTGCTCAGTATAACCGACAGTCCTGGGCACAATGCCTTGTTCATAATAAATTCCCTAATATCAGTTGAGCTAATGAATAAATGAATAAGTACTTGCTGAGTGGAATTAAAATTGAATGCATTCTGGAGAAGAATTGCTGTTGGTGGAGATCGCTGAAACTCTTTGTTGTCTAAGCTGTTCATATGCTATTTATCCTTAGATGTGCATTGAGAAAGTGCTATGTGCCAAGTACTATTAAGTGCTTTATTTACATCATCTCACTTAATCCTCACAGTAGTCTAGGGAAATAATCAGTTTTACATCCTTCATTTGCAACTGATTGAGAATTGAAATCAAATTGGCTTAAACAACAATGGTGTTGGGGCATTACTTCATTTTGCGCCCACAGAGGCTAGGACAAGCCTCCTGGCTCTCCATTATCCAGGTAGACTCCTGGTAATGGTAGCTTTCAGCTTTCCACCTCTTGGTTGCCACACAGTTGTAGTTACAGAAAAAACAACCCTATACCTCCAAAATATTGGAAATGCAAAAAGGCTTCATTCTAAGAAGTGTCAGCAAATGTCTCTCCAGATGAGCTATGTACCCATCCTGAACAATCACTGTAACCTGTAAAGTGGAGTAGCTACTTGTTTAAGCTAATCAGGGTTTCCCAGAATAGATAGTAATGTCAAATCACTGGGAATCATATAGACTCAGAAGAGGAAATAAATTGACAGGAATATAAAGGTAGGATCATTAAAGAATGTAGAAATGGGCACTAGAAAGCTAAATTAAATAAAAGAAAACCACTATGTCCATCATCTCTGCTTTAAAGGTAAAGAGGCAAAGGGTTTATGTTACTTTCCCAAGATCACACAGCTAATATTGGCAGAAATGCAGTTCAGAATCAAGTCTGTCTCCAACACCAATATATTACCCAACCTCTCTTAAATATTTATTCACTGTCCTTTTCTCTGCAATCTGCCATCTCCAAAGTGCTTCTAAAGTTTCCTGCCAATGAAAGAGTATCTTGTAGACTATCAGTACAAGCAATAAATGTATTTTCTTTTTATAATATAACTTTATCTGCATGACATTTCTCTATTCTGCTATTCATTTTTATTAACTGATAAATTTTTCATTTACTGCCTAATATTTCTCCCAGAAGCTATATTTTAGCAATGTGCTTATATATACATATATGAATTACTAGTCCAATCAGCAGTGACAGAGAATTGGTAGGAGCCATATTTATAACAACGAAAGTATTAGAGTATTAACCAAAGCATTCAGTGTACGATTTATTTTTTATTCAAACATTCTTGTGATGAGTCCACAGTGGGAGTTTAAGATTAAGGAAATCATTCAGCCCATTCTGGGTGAATATTATTTTTTGTATTCTATTAACCTAAAAACAAAAAGTCAGTGAGAGGTAACAAGTGCTTATTTGAGATCAAAAAGAATTTCAATTCTGGGAAGCATTGATAAAGGCAGAAGCCCAAATAATGTTCCAATTGTGAGGTGAAAGCAAGGGGTATTTATAAGAAAGGGAAGGGGAATAATTACATGAGTAGAAGGAAGAAATTTCTATTGGTTGCTAACAAGCCAAGGAAGGAATTTTTATAGGTGTAAATAAGCTAAATTATTTTTTTAGCTATACGTGGTGTTGCTAATTCTGAAGAATATTCTTAATTTTCAGCCCTCATATTCAGATTGTCTCCTTTCCTGTTAGCTTTACAAACAGTCATTTGGAATATAATGTTGGTTTGACCCAGTTCAAAGGTTATTTTGCTCAGTTCATATGTTCTAAAGTCAAACATTCCAAAGGATTGAGGACTAAGCCATGAAAGCCAATTTCTCTGGGATGGCAGCTCTGACTCCATTTTGAAATGGCTCCATTTATGTCAGTTTTCACAACTTTGATATCCTATAACTGAAAAATAAATTATTTACTAGTAATTTAGCTGAATATATGAAATAAATCAATTAGCATACATTAAAACAACATAAAATTGTATCAGTTTAATTTGGGATATGTTTAATATATCTTAATATTTGTAATTTGAAGATTGTGTTTTCAGGCTATTTTACATGATGTAAGTTAGATTTATTTAAGGTGTTTCCTTTATCCAATACTTTCCACTAATTCCAAAGAGAATTTTTATATCAAGTTTTGATAACTTTTTAGAGGTCTACTTTCTTTGTCATTTTACTTCATCTTTTACTGGAAGAAGATTGCTTTACTGATGTTTCATATCCAAGATTAGATTGACTAGTTTTAAACTTGATGTTTTTAATATACTCATTTAGCTAATATTTATGAAAATTTCTGTTTGAGAAGACAAGTAAATTCAAACAAGTTAGTTTAAAAATCTGAATTCCTCAATTTTATAATGAAATTTAAAAATTGATTATTTCTAAAACAAAAAATGTTAAAGAAAAAATAGTGTATGTATAAACCTGTATTTAAATACTTTAAATCAAAAGCCTGCAGAGCTAAGAAGAACATAGAAGAGGGGGCAGAGGTCGTTAGACTTAGAGAATGAAGTCTATTTAGTCACCAAACCACATGGACTAAAGATCATCCTAAAATCTGAGGAACCAAATCAGCCATCAAGTTTGGGTTGGTCTTGGATAAAAACTTGGCCACAGAGGGACTAGCACTCTTAGACATGGGAAGTACTATGTTACATTAGCTTGAGCTGATTGCTATTAACAAATATGTAAAAATATGGAAGTGGTCTAGGAGCTGCATAATTGGTAGAAAGGCTGGAAGAGTTTTGAAGTGCATGCTAGAAATAGCTCAAATTGTTATAAAGGGATGATTGGTAGAAATATGGACATTAAATATGATTCTGGCAAAGGCTCAGAAAGAAAAGAGGTGAGTTGGAAGGAAAACTGCTATCTTCTTAGAGATATGTAAATAATCACAAACAAAATGTTGGTAGAAATATGGACATTAAAGGCCATTCTGGTGAGGTCTCAGGTAGAAATGAGGAACCTATTTTGGACAATGGACGAAAGGTGATCTGTGTTCTAAAGCGGCAAATAACTTGGCCAAATTGTGTTCTTTTGTTTTATGGAAGAGAAAATAATGAAACTGGATATTTAGCTGAACTGATTTCTAAGCAAAATTTTGAAGGTACAGATTGAGTTCTCCTGATTCTTACAGGAAAATGTGAGAGGAGAGAGATGAATTAAAGAAGGAATTGTTAAGCAAAAAACGAACCAAAACTTAAAGATTTGGAAAATTCTTAGCTTCTTCATAGTGCAAAAAAATAAAGTGTGTTCTGAAAAGACCAAAGGTGTGGCTGTACTATCACTTGTTAAAGAGATTTTGGGATTATGCCCATAGAGACATTGCCAGTTTGAACTGAAGGTATAGGAAATGGACAAAATGAAGGGAGGTTGTCAAAATTCTTAGATTTTACAGGACCAGACAATAGAATTATTTGGCTGGGATCATGCCTCATTCTTCAAGAAAAAAATGAAGAATGACCCCCAAGGTGATTCAGACATCTGTACAACTGCCACTTCCACCACAGACAAAAAAGGTGGAGCTGGTTCCTATTGATTTCAAAGGGTGGGGCCTCTTCAGTTTGTGGTGTGAATATGTCACCATCCAGTGCCTTGGGGGCAAGGCCAAAACCCAGCATCCAGGGAATGGGTCACTGCACAGAGCTGATGGGGTAGGGCATCCCCACAGAACTCTGCCATCCAATCCCAGTGGGCTTGGGGAGCAAAGATGATTATTCTTGAGCCTTAAAATTCGATGGAGTTTGCACTAGTAAGTTTAAATTTACTTGTGATCTGTCACCCTTGCTTTCCAATTTCTCCCATTTGGAATGGGAATATCTTCCCTATGCTTGCCCCACCCTTGTATGCTGTACATGAGATCCTTATAGCCCCTCAACTTTCTTGTCTTATAACTGGAAGTTTGTACCCTTTGGCCAACATCTACCCATTTCCCCTACACCACCAGGCTAGTATCTGTTTCTGTGAAGTTGGCTCTTTTTGATTCCACATACAAGTGATATTATACAGTATTGGTCATTCTCTGACTGACTTATTTGACTTAGTATGTCCTTAAAGTCCATCCATGTTGTTGCAAATGGCATGTTGTCCTTCTTTCTCATGGCTATATATTATATATGAATTGACTAACACTTCATTCATCCACTGACACACTCAAGGCTGTTTCCATGTCCTCCTGGCTTTTGTGAATAATACTGCAAGGAACATGGGAGTGCAGATATCTCTTAAAGATCCTATTTTCATTTCCTTTGGATATATACCCAGAAGTTGGATTGCTGGATTATATAGATCTATTTTTAATTTTTTAAGGAACCCTTATAGTGTTTTCCATACTGACTGTACCCATTTATATTCCCAAGAAGAGGGCACAAGGGTTCCCTTTTCTCCACATCCTTGCTAACACTTGTTATTTCTTGTCATTTTGATGATAGCCATTTTAACAGGTGTGAGGTGATATCTCCTTGCAGTTTTAATTTGCATTTCACTAATAATTAGTGATGTTGAGCATATTTTCACGTACCTGTTGGATATTTTTATGTCATCTTCGGGAAAATGTCTATAAACCATTAATTCGTTACCTCATGTACTTACTGACAATTTGTCTTGTTCTAGACTTGCCTTTTCCTATAGGACTGAACTCAAAGCACTCTTTCTATATGGTTAAAAACATACAATACTTTAGCTTCTGAGTAAATCCTTCTGGAATATAATTTTCCTCAATATTTTGAGAATTTTTAATACTGGCCAGTTTCTTGAGTATATGCTTATTTTACCAATGTACTAGTATTCAAGATTATTAAAACTGCTAGATAATTTTGGAGGAAAAAAGCATTGAATTTTATACTTTTTAATTAAACATGTATTTATTGTGTAAAATTTTCATGTTTTTATTCTTTTATCTTTAGTACTAGACTTAAATGTATGTTTGCTTAGGTCACAATAGTTTGTTTTATCTCATAGATCTATGGGGGTACAAATACAATCTCTTTTGTTCTTAATTGGAAAAGTTTGATAAGCACTGCCAAGCAAAATTATTATTATTAAATAGAGTCTAGTTTATTTACATAAATTTTATAAGGTTCAATATTTTCTAATATTTGAAACAATCATAGTTTCATAATTTTCACAGGTCTTGCCAATATTTTATTAGAAATTATTAAAAGAGAGCATCTGGCATAAAATCAGAATTCAAATTCACATTTTGGTGTGTTGGCATAAAGGAAAACAAACTTAAAAGTCCTTGTCTTGACATTTTCATTAGTTAAAATGACATGACACTATTTTTTCCTTATCTTGCCAGTTTAACTTGCTCAAGAGTCATATCTGTCTGCAATGCCAGCAGGGTATTTTACTTATTTAAAATCAACCAATTATTACTGGTGTTACTCACCGTATTTTTATTTGATAAAATGACAAAGTGCTATTTCTGAAATTATGTTGCTGTGTTATGGAAGGGATACCAGTGATGTTTATACTGAATATTTGTTTTTAAGAAATGTAAACTGCAAATATTTTAAATATTATATGATAGATTTAATGGCTGATTTGTTTTATTTTCATCATTGAAGCTCTCTCATATGGTATTTTCATTTAATTTAGTACTTTAACTGCAAATTTTAAGTTTTGACAGAAAATGGGAAATTAGAAGCCAGTACAATAAATAAGTAACTTAATGAGATTTTCCAGCTTGATATGGCACAAGTCAGTAACCTGTTATTTTGTTGTTGTTGTTGTTGTTATTGTTTGTTTGTTTGTTTTTCTTGAAAACCAACTAATTAATATCTGTGGCTAGACAGATATTAATTCTCTAAGTTAGAAAATAAAATATTGAATAGTAGGATAATCCGTGGGACTTACGGTTTATAAAATTATCATGGCTTCTGTTTAGCAATCCATGATGTCAGACCCCAAAAGTTCCATATCGTGTGATAAGTTTTTTATAATATTAAGGTTGTAAGTTTTGAGGCAGATCCTGAAATTCTGAAGCTATGAAATAATCCGTATGACCAAAAGACATTTGTCTGTTGCTGCAAGAGATATTTTTACACATAGTAACAGTAAAGAATCATGAAATATGTGTGTGTGCATGTGCACTCTCTTAACAGTTGTCTACAGTCTCCTCTTGAATATTCCAGCAAAAATAAGCCTAAATCCCCTCATTATGGAACAGCTTGAATTGCATGGAAATATAATCTATACATATATTTGTGAATCTTTGTTTACCATTTATGTGTTCTTCATCTAAATAATGAAGCATATCTGGGGTAGAATGATTTGAAGGAAAATTTTTTAAAAATATCTGTTTACCACCACTGAAAATATTCTCTATCTCCTCCAGAGAATTTAAAAAGATGGGGAAACTAAACTATCTGGAAAAGTTTGTGAGAATTGTAGTTTATTTTTGAATATATGAGTTATTGAGGGGATTTCTAATCTAAAGGTAAAAAAAAAAAAAAGACCTACTTTAATGGAGAAATAATGTTTTAGAGTAAGATGAGTAAGGTGCCGTTTGAGGTTAAGTAGGAAGGACTAGAATTTTCAGATGTATAAAACTAAAAATGATGTTTTCCCATCTTATATTTATGGCAATTATTTTAAATCTCTGGGTTGGAGCCTCAGATCTTTGAAATGTTGAAAGCTCCCAAAGTGACTCTATTCTCTAGCTATGTTGAAAACCACTAAACTAGAAAAATAGCTTTCAGATTTGGCAGGAGAGAAGTACAGAGATGAGATGAGGAGACAGAGAAAGAAAAGAAAGGAAGAGAGGAATAGAGATTGGTAGGAGGGAGATAATCTGGAAATATATAAAGTGTTAATATCAGAAACCCTAGGGTTCTAGCACTTGGTTTTTGATTCCTTAGGACTTTAAGTGGACAACGATATTTTGTCCCTGGGATTTTTAGACCCCGATAAGTTCTTGAAACATAAATGGACATATTATGGGGCGTGGGAAATCAACCATTTATCTCAAAGAGATATCTGTGTTCCCATGTTCACCACAACATTGTTTATTCACAACAGCCAAGGTATGGAAAAAACCTAAGGGTCAGTTAATGGATGAATGGGTCAAGAAAATGTCACACACACGTGCACACACACACACACACACACACACACACACACACACACACAGACATTTTTGGCATTGGTAGAAGAAAACCCTGAGAATTAAGAAAACACAGATAAACCTTGAGGGCTTTGTACTAAGTGAAATGAGTCCCACAGAGAAAGAAAAATACCATATTATCACTTAAGTGTGGAATCAAAAAAGAAAATAAAAGAAAGTCAAATGCTTAGAAACAGAAAGTAGAAAAATGGTTGCCAGTTCTGGGATGTAGGTGAAATAAGGAGAGTTTGGTAAAAGGGTACAAAATTTCAGTTCTAAGATGAATAAAGTCTGAGGTTCTAATATATAACATGGTGACTATAGTTAATAACATTGTATTGGACTGTTGAAATTTGCTGAGAGAGTAGAACTTAAATGTTCTCACCAAAAAATAAATAAATAAGTAAAAATAGGGAAGGTAAATATGTGAGGTAATAAATATGTTAACTAATTTGATGGAATATTTTCACAATGTAGAACTATAGCAAATGATCACATTGTTCACTTTACCTTATAATTTTAGTTGTCAATTATTCCTCAATAAAGTTGAATAAAAAAGATCATGTGACATTATGAGATAGATCCTTAGTTGTCATATTATCCCTGTAGCAGATTGAATGTATTAATTATTCCTTTTTAAAATTTAGGCAACTTTCTACAATATCGTTTAAAGAGTGGTTGCAGGTGGAAAGTGGAGTTTTGTATTTCCTAAGTTTCTGGGGAACAGCTGCAGCTATAAGATACAGGAACACCACCTCGAGAACTTTGTACCCCAATGATATAAACTGCACTCATTGGGTCAAAATGTACCACACAATACATGTTCTTAAAACATGACTTGTATAAACAATCACAATATTTCAACCTCAATTGGCCACTTGCAGGGTATAGAACAGGAGGTGTCCAAACTGCGGCCTGAGGGCCACCGGCGGCCTGCTATCCATTTTTTTATTGGCCTGTAGCAAATTCCAAAAATATGTTTAGTTTACTTAAATAAACCTCAAGTGAGTGGCCTGGCTGTTTGTGTATTTTACTGTATATGGTGGCCCTTGGTATAAAATGTTGTAAAAAGTTTGGACACCCCTAGTATAGAAACTTACCTTTCTGGATATTACATACCTCTTAATGCTGCCAAATATTTTGTTAGCATCCCTGGCTGCTTTGTCAGACTCTGAAATTGTTTTGAGCTTACAGTGAATACTCCTCACTTTGGGGAGTGTTTCTGGAAAGCCTGTGCCATTTGCCCCTACTTCAGAATCAGATGAAATGCTTCCTGCAGGCCAGATTCTTCCACCCAGATATGCTAAATCAGAATCTCTGAGGGTAGGGCCCAAGAATATATAAGTACTGTACACTCCTTAGGTCTTTTTAATATACCTTGTTTGAGAACAAATCATGTGTTCCACTGGAAGGGTTGAAGGGGCTATTACTACTTATAAATATGTAGATTTGAGGTAAATTTTGTATACACGAGGAACAACAAGAAGATTAATCAAAGACAGACCTACAGTTGAGTCTGAAACTAGGTAGTGGAAAGTTTGGGACAAGAGAGAACAAAAATAATACACTGAGAAGCTTTAATTAGAGCCAGATGAATAAACTCCTTTGGAAAATCAACATAAGGCATGTATCATGCCATATAGAAAAGGAAAATATATGATAGTCAGAAATCCATATTTAAGATCAGGGAAATATTTCAAGGTATTGACTCTACTGGAACTGTTTGTGCTGCTATAGAAAAAGACAATAAAAGACACAATGATTTCAAGTAATTCATGGGACTGAGTCTCACTTGGTTCCTAATCCTTTACAATTTTAATACAGATCTGAGGTTAGTCCTCATTCCAAATGTCATGATTTAGCTGTCTAAACTCTAGGTCACTTTCTTTTTTTTTTCATTAAATTTATGTATTTATTTTTTAATTGAGGTATAATTAACCTAGAGCATTATATTAGTTTCAGGTATACAACATAATGATTCGCTATTTGTATATGTTGTGAAATGGTCATCACAATAAGTTAATATTCGTCACCGTACATAGCTGCAAGATCTTTTTTCTTGTGATGAGAACTTTATGATCTATACTTTTAGCAACTTTAAATTATGCAATACAGTATTATTAACTATAATCACCATACTGTACATTACATCCTCATGGCTTATTTATTTTATAAGAGGAAGTTTGTACCTTTGTCCCCCTTTCCCCATTTTATCCACTCCCTCCACGCCCTTCTGGCAACCACGAGTCTGTTTTCTGTATCTATATAAGCTTGGTGTTTATTTATTTTATTTTTTTTTGGGGGGGCAGGGTTTTTTTGGTTGGATTTTCGGATTTTTTAGCTTTCACATATAAGTGAGTAGATTGGTGTTTCTTAAACTTTAGTGTGATCATATCACAATCATTGCGAAATCCCGGACTCCACACTCCGGATATATATTTTTAGACATTGTTTAGAGGGCCCAGAATCTGCTTTGTAAACAAGCACTCAAGTGGTTTGCGTGGAAGTGATCTACATGTTGAACACTCCTCTCACTCTGCCCTCTTGTCTCTTCCTAGATAGTTCTCCTTTCAAGTTTTCTTTTGTAATGGAATCTTTAACTCCTCTTTTGCCTTGGATTCTTCTCCTCAGTATGAACAAATTTAAGACAGTTGTATCATAAGATTATTTCGTTTTAAACTTGTATTATTTTCCTAGAGCTGTTATCTATCATAAATTACCCACAAACTAGGTGGTTGAAAACAACAGGAATGTATCATCCCACAATTCTAAAGCCTGGAAATCTGAAGTCAAGGCATCAGCTGGCCATTCTCCTTCTGAAGCCTCTAGAGAAGGATCCTTCTTTGCCTCTTCCAACTTCTGGTAGCCCCAGGCAGTCCTTGGTTTGCAGCAGGGTAACTGCAGTCTCTGCCTCAGTCTTCACATCACAGTCTTCTTTCTGTGTCCATATCTCTTCACATCATGCTCGCCTCCCTTTTTTTCCATTTTCTCCTTCTAAGGACAATCATTTTGGACTAGGGCCCACCTTAATGTAGTATGATCTCATTCTAACCTGATTACATCTGCAAAAATTTTATTCCTCAATATAATCATACTCATCATAACGTTTCAGTCAACAATGGACCACGTATACAACCGTGGTCCCATGAGATTATAATGGAGCTGAAAAACTCCTATCACGTAATACCATCAGAGCCAGTCATTGTAACCTCACACATCACTCACGTGGCTGTGCTGGTGTAAACAAACTTATTACAGCTGTCAGTCATATATAAACATAGCACATACGATTACAGAATTATGATATACCATTGAGGTTGGTGTAAGTGCACTCTAAAATGTTCACACAATAACGAAATTGCCTAATGGCTCATTTGTCATATCCCTGTTGTTAAGTGGTGTATGACTCTAAGGTCAAATTCACAGCTACCAGGGGTTAGGACTTCAGCATATCTTTTTGGGGGGACACAATCCAACCTATAACAAACTGTGTATTACAGTCTAGCTGCTTCCCCATTGCTCTTCTTCCTTCTTCAGCTAAGATTCTGGAACAAAATGTTTACACTCATTGTTTTCACTTCTTTGTCACCTACTGCAGTTTGGCTTTGGACCCCATTACACTGAAACCGTGCTTACTAGAGTAGTTACTGATCTCTTGATTGAAAAATATAAAGAGCACTCGTTCTTATCTGTCTTGGTGTCTTTACTGCTCTCTACAGTGTTGAGCATCCTCTTCTTAAAGCTCCTCCTATGTGAATGAACCTAAGTCAACCTAGTTACATACAAGTTTTACAAGTTTTAGTTTCACTTTGGTAGTCAATATTGCATGGGAGAAGTTCTAATCAAAGCAAATTTTAGATGAAATCAGGCCACGTATGCAGGTAATTTTAATTGAACTTTAGAAACACTAGCACCAAAACAGTGCCTGAAACCTGTGCCATTAACTGGGAGAACTTATTGTTTGTCCTTTCAGAGCTCCAGCTACTTTGCTTTTGAGGTTTGCACAAAGCAGATACACCAAAAGGAATAATTCTGTTACTTTGCATAGTTCATAGGTCATAGGACACTGCCTATACAAAAGTGTTTAAAATTAGATTATAGATACCATTGTAATGTAATTCTCACCTTGTTTTGTTTTGTTTTACCACATCTAGGAGTACCGCTTCTTTTTCTTCAATGATACTTATACTCATTGTATTAATTCTCTATTGTTGACTAATTAATGATATTACAACTACCTTAATGACTTAAAACAATATAAATTTATTATCTCAGTGCTTGTGGGTCCAAGTATGGCTTAGCTGTGTCTTGTGCTTAGACACTCACAAGGCTGTGATCAAGGTGATCATAAAAACAGTGGTCTCATCTGAGGCTCGACTGGGTAAGGATCCATGTACTAACATAGATCATTGGCAGAATTCAATTCCTTGCAGTTTTATGGCTGAGGTTTTCAGTTCCTTGCTGGCTATTAGCTGGAGACCACTGTCAGCAGCTAGAGGTCACTTGTAATTCCTCCCAATGTGAGGTTCCTCAATATGACCACTTGCTTTGAAGCCAGTAAGAGAGACAGACTGCAGTAAGATGAGTGCTACAATCTTATGCAGTCACATAATCATAGACAGACAGCCATGTCCATTTCATCTGTTGTTTCAAAGCAAGTCAAAGTTTCCTTTCACACTGGAGGAATGGGTCTCACACACAGATGTAAACACCAGGAGTCGAGCATCAGAGGAAACACCTGATATATCTCCACCCACCCCATCCCCACCCCACATTCAATCTTCCCACACTAAATATTCTGCATAGGTTACCTCACATTCATATATGACTTCAACTGCTAGCTGTATACTATTGAGTCCAAAATCTACATCCACTCCTAAAAATCTCTCCTAAAACCTCAATCCATAGGTTCAACTCCCTTTAGATATTTTTCTGTGAATGCAGGCATTTCTGTGTGCACACCAATATTAACACTGTTCCTGTCCCTCCAAATTGCTGCTCCTTTTAGCCGTCTTAGATGATAACATAGCCTATGTCCAGTGTCTGGGGATCATAGACCCGAGACTGCGATTTAATTGTTCTGGGATGCAACCCAAACATCAGTATTTGATTTTATTTTTTGAATTTTATAATTTTAGTTGACATTCAATATGATATTTGTTTCAGGTGTACCGCATAGTAGTTAGACATTGTTATAACTTAGAAAGTACCCCCAATAGTACCCCCATGACACCATACATAGTTACTGTAATATTATTGACCATATTCCCTTTCCTGTACTTTATATCCCCATGCCAATTTTGTAACCATCAATTTGTACTTCTTAATCCCTTCAACTTTTTCACCTAGCCCCCCCCAAATCCTCCCACCTGGCAATCATCAATTAAAGAATCAATATTTTAAGAAGCTTTTCAAGTAATTCTGCTTTGCAGTTCTAATTGATAAACAATGATCTGTAGCAGTACTCTGCTTTGTCTGCAATAAAGGGGCATAAATTATTATGCCCCTTTATTGTCTTGTTCACTTTCTGTCTCTCCCTTAATATGTAAGCTCCTTGAAAGCTTGTTGACCAGTAGATCATATATATATGTGTGTGTGTGTGTGTGTGTGTGTGTGTGTGTGTGTGTATATATATATATATATATATATATATATATATATATATATATATATATATATAATTTTTTTAATCCTTATGAAACTCTTATGAATCTATTTTCAATTCTATTATTCTTCTTTTATTGATAAGGGAAGTGTGGCAAAGTAATTTACCCAAGGTAAAGTAGAGCTGAGATTGAAACCAGATCTGCATAATTCCAAAGCTCATGATTTTGACCAATATGCTGTGCATATGCTTTTTAGTTATACACATTGCTCAAATTGTTATGCCTTTGAGTATGTTGTTACATTTTTGAATAGTCTCTTCCTATGGTGATTTATGAATCCACTGTGATAGGATTAGAAGTTAGATCATTTATCTCCACCAGAGTATGGTTGTTTCTTCGGTTTGCACAACATCCTTACATATTCTGTTTTCTGACTCCTATGGTTATGCAAAATGCCGTTATTGTCAAGCAGTGAATACTGTTTTACCAACAATGTTCTAGACAGACAGCAGAAGCACACCATCTGACATGCTCCCCATTCTGCACTTGGATCTATAACTTTTATCCACAAATCTCACTGCATTTTATAATCATAAATTCCCCAACCATCCCATGAGATAAATGAAATTTATCATCTCCATTTCACAGATGCATAAAGGTAGACATAGATTAATTAAATAAGTTCTTCAAGGGTAGACAGTGAGTTGATTGGAAAGTCAAGGTTAACATTTGAACGTTCCATATTGCTGGTGCTAAAATGAATGATTCGTGTCTTAATTTGGATATACTATATGTATTTGCAAATGTTTATTTTTAAGCTTTCTTGATATATCCTCCATTAGTTTTTGGACATTGCCTAGAAGAATTCATAGTAAAATGATAGTCAGCCCTTAGATATGTATGCAGTTTGCATCTATTTGCTTCTGTGGGAGATGAGAAAATAAAGCTGAAGAAAGAATTTAGCCCATAGTAATTATATCTTCCTGTAGAGATTCTGGTAATTATGTTTGGATATTTTTTTACTATATAATTTAAAGGTTTTTACTGTGTAATGTAGCTCTAATTTAGCATATAGAAGCTACCAGCTAATTAAGCTGAGATTACTTTCTACTCACAGCCAACATTTAGAACATCATCAAAGTTATTATTACAAAATTGTTTAAAGTTATATTGCTATTTATGAATATGAACCAAAACCAAAATGCACAGCATACTGACATAATTCAAAGAGACTATATTATTTCAGTGTGTTGCCATTTTAATAACCAAACTAAAACTGTCTGTCCTCCATTTCACCAGTGGTAGATTGTTAACTCATAAAATATTCTTAGTTGATTTGTAACCTCTTATATCTGGCTCTAAAACAAGATGATGTATTTTTCTGATACTTTTTATCTTAATTTTTTTTTTTAAATGTAAATTGATAACAACATACATATATATAGTGCATCTCCTCTGCGTATAATTTTTAATTTTTTTCAGATTTTGAGATTTTTTTGAATCAAAATTTAAATTTAGATGCATGGTCAAAATAATTATGATTGAAATTTCAACAGTGCTAGCCACAAGAAAAAAAATAACTTTCAAAAGGCAATTTGTTTAAGATTAAATGGGATTTTATTGTCATTTTTATGTCATTTCAATCACTGATGAGCATAGCATTTACATAAGATTTCCTAGTAACATGACAAATCTGTTTTGTAGATGTGTATCTTAGAAAGGTAGGCATTAGATATAAATCATTGTAATTAATGTTTTTAATCAGGGGGTCTCCAATTTCTGTTTCACAAGTTCCTACAGAAAATTAATTGTGACCATTTTAGGGTATTTTAATAAGTTTGCTGGGTTGTACACTTTAAATACTAACTCCCTAAGACAGCTGCTCCATTAATAGGTGACTAGATGATATTTCAATTTATTTCTCATTTGTGAAGGCTTTCCACTTACTTATACATAGCAGAGGACCATATCTTGAAGAAGAAAATAAAAACAGATTGAATCATTACAACTAGCAATGTAACAATTTTGGATTCTAATTGAATACCCAAAGGAGAAGTATATGACTTTCATCAGTTAGACTAAGACTCTAATCTTTCTGCCAGTAGAAATCTTCTCACTGATTTACCAAAATTCTCACCACCAAATTTTACACTAACCTACCTCCCTTCCTCTCCCACCCCAGACCATTGGCAAACACTAATATGTTCTCCATTCTAAAATTTTGGCCTTTTAAAAAAAAGTCATGTAAATGGAATCACACATTATATAATCTTCTGAAATTGGCCCACTTCACTCATTATAATCCCATGAAGAGAAAACAAATTGTATGTATCAATAGTTTGTTCCTTCTCGTTACAGAGTAGTACTCCATGGTAGTTATGTACCACAATTTGTTTAACCATTTACCCATTGATGGACATTTTGACTGTCTCAAATGAGGAAAGCTTCTGTGAAATTCATGCACATATGTCTGTGTGAACTGGTTTTATTTCTCTGGAATCAACGCCCAAGAGTACAATTGCTGGATTGTATTGAGTATTAGTTTCTTTTTGCTAGTATAAAAAATTACCATAAACTTAGTGGCTTAAACACTACAGATTTTGTTATTTTCACAGTTGTGAAGGTTAGAAATCGTATGGGCCCAAATCAAGGTTACTGCAGGGTAGTGTTCCTTCTGGAGGCTCAAGTGAAGAATCTACTTCCCAGCTTTTCCAAATTCTAGAGGCTCCCCACTTTCCTTGGTCATTGCCTCTCCCTCCATCTTCAAAGCCAGCAGCAAGGCATCTTCAAATCTCTCTCTCTCCCCTGCCTCTTTATTTCACCTTTATTTCTGTTATTACATGTCCTTCTCTGACTGTCCTGCTTCCCTCTTTCCTTTATAAGGATTTTTTGTGAACAGATTGGACCCACATGGATAATCTAACTCAATCTTCGCATTGCAAGATCGTTAATTTAATCATCTCTGTAAAGTCTCTTTTGCCAAGTAAAGTAACATATTCACAGGTTCTGGGGTTTAGGATGTGGATATTTTTTATTGGGGGTAGAGGGCCGGTTGACATAATTCTCCCTATTATATATGGTAAGTACATGTTTAATTTTGTGAGAAAGTGCCAAACCTTTCTAGAGTGGCATTACCATTTTTCATTTCTACTACCTATGTATGAATGATCCAGGTTCTCTGCATCTTCACTAACATTAGGTGTTGCCATTTTTTTTTTATTCATTCCAATATGTATGTAGTAATATCTCTTTGTGGTTTTTATTTACATTACCTTAATGGCTACTATTGAGCATCTTGTCATGTGTTTATTTGCAATTGTCATGTCTCTTTTGGGGAAATGCCTGCATATCTGTGGCTATTTCTCGTTGGTTTTTCTTTTTTTTTTTTTTCAGTATTGAGTTTTCAGTGTTTCTTATATGTTCTAAATAGTAGTCCTTAATTAGGTATGTGGTTTGCAAATCTTTTCTTCCAATCTGTAGCTTGTATTTTATCTCTTTATATGGTCTCTCACAAAGCAAAAATTATTCATTTTGATGAACAATAAGGCTTCTGATTTAGTAAATTATTCTCATTAATTCTTAGAGCTATTGAATTTTTCAGGAAGACTATTAAGCAAATTACAGGATAACTGACAAATCATATTCATAAATTGTTGCATTCAAATAAATAGGATCCCACATATTGGTCAATTTACTCTTTGGCACTGTTACATATACTAGGCTAGACTTTTCTGCAACTATGTTGATACATGTTAATCATATAATTTCTCTTTATTAAACCCAAAACATGACACTTTGGTAAATTCCCTATGACATATGAAGAGCAATTTTACTAATTTATTGCTAGACATATTCAGCTTACTGAAAGTTATGGGTTATGTATATATTTTAATTTTATTGCTCTCATCAGTCAAATAATTATTTATACTTATTTTTAGAAAACAAGTGAATTGTACTATGAAAGCCTCTGAAAAAAACTAGCATGTGCTAAAACGTCATAGGACTTACATGTCTTTTTCTGTAATAATATACCTGTGTATTCACTTCTTTCCAAGTATAATACATCCCAATGGTTTGCATAAAGAAAATATAATACAAATAAAATGGAAATAGAAAACAAAGTCTTTCAAAGAGAGTGAGTTTAGTTAATATGACTTTTGTGACTTTTGTGACTTTCAGCTTCCTGGAATTCATCACATACACACACACACACACACACACACACACACACTCACACACACATATTCACAACTGTATATATGGGGAAAATATGCATAAGCTGTATAGCTATTATCCAAATGAGGGAATTATTCCTGTTACTGAAGAGAATCAAAGATTTTCCTATCGCTAAGCTGCTAAGGAAATTTCTCCCTTGGAAACTATGAATGATACACAAAGATAATAAGCGATAGTTTTAAAATGAACATAGACATGATTTTTCATTTGGCTATTTCTTACAATGATGCCTAATGAAAGTTGAGGGCATAATATTACACTATAGCTCTGAAAAGGCATTTCTGCCTATGTGTTGTAATATTCAGCTGAAAAGAATAGAGTATGTTTGCTATAATTTCCCCAATTGAATATTTAAGTATTCAAAATAAAAGCTTGTTTTAATCTGCTATTTAAACACACCTCTTTTTTTTTTTCAGAATTCACTTTTTCTTTATGCACATTAAAGACAAATGTTTTAAGATTCAGCTGTTTTTATTTATTTATTTATTTATTTATTTATTTATTTATTTATTTATTTTTGGTCGAATCATTCCTGATTACTTGTATTACATATTTTAGAAGGTGAAAATCATTTATTTAAAATAAACAATATAAATTATTTATTTAAAATAATATAAATATTTAAAATAATTGCAGCCCTTAAAAATAATGACATCAAAGAAGAGATCAGCTAGGTGTCATTTTAAAGAATTCCATTGAAGTAAAAACGTTATATGTATGGATTTTAATTTAGATAAATCCATTGTTATCTTAAAATTATTGAAGTCCTAACACTAAAAACATATGTGTTTTAGAATTTTTTTTTAAAATACAGATTAAGAAATTTAGGAATTCCCTTTTTTTTTTTTTAAGATTTCATTGGGGTAGGGGAACAGGACTTTATTGGGGAACAGTGTGTACTTCTAGGCCTTTTTTCCAAGTCACTGTCCTTTCAATCTTAATTGTGGAGGGTGCCGTTCAGCTTCAAGTTGTTGTCCTTTCAGTCTTAGTTGTGGAGGGCGCAGCTTAGCTCCAGGTCCAGTTGCCATTGCTAGTTTCAGGGGGCGCAGCCCACCATCGACCCGGCAACCTTGTGGTTGAGAGTCCACTGACCCATGTGGAAATCGAACCGTCAGCCTTTGGAGTTAGGAGCATGGAGCTCTAACCGCCTGAGCCACTGGGCTGGACCAAGGAATTCTTGTATAATTCTTTACAGTACTATAAAGGAAATTTGATTTAGTTTGCCAAGCAGTTGGCTCTGTTCTCATTCTGTCAATCTTGTGCAAAGTAAAGGCCTTCTTAAAATATGAATATGATGTCAATTATCCAAAAAATTCTACGAACATAAATACGTTGAAAAGTTAATTGTTAAAAGGATCAAATCTAAGAAAACCTTAAGATTAAGATTTATTCCCAAGAGATACCTAGTCCAGTTTTCCTTATTTTTGATGATAGAGGTAAATTTCAGTTTAATCTAGGGTTGTATGCTTGAATGCCACATTAACTTTTACCGTTTAATGGACTAAAAAGAAATGCATTCTTTTGATATCATATTACATTTACTCAAATTATTCATCTACTCCAGAATTAGAAGCTTGCACATTGAATGAAACGAGCATAAGGTTATTTTTTAATTAAGGTTTTTTTTCTGTTTTCCATGAAATTTTCTCTTCTCAAAAAATGGATCTTACAGGAAATTATTTCCCATCTTTACTTTAAATCATCAGTAAAAAATGTGAAATTATATTTACTTTTTAATGTTATACTCATTTCTAAAATGATACATGCTTTATTATACCAATTAATCTAATTTGTAAATATATAAATGATTAGTATGTAATCTATAAAAACCTACTGTTAATTGCTCTGAAAATAAATAATTTTTATAACCAATGTTATTATTTTACAATCTTAAGTCAGCTTCTCATAAATTTGCATTTCCGAATATAAATTTAGTGTTTTATAGAATATTCTTTCCCTCCTGCCTACCTCCTTTTTTTTTTGACAAGTTCTTGTTTATCTTTTACATCTCAGTCTTGAAATAAATTCTTCAGGAGACCTTCCCATTCTAGAACACTTTTCCTTTCTAAATAGCATCCTGTAATAGGACCTGTAATAGCACTCCCTCTAATAGCACCCTCTGCATACTACCAATATCATATGACTTAAAATATCTTTTTTACTTAGATTTTTAATATGTGATTTGCATTAATGATTTAAGCTCTGTGATGGCAGAGTTCCAGTGTATCTTCTACTCTCTATCTCCGAGCTTAAAACCAGTGACTGGCACATAGTGGGTATGCAATAAGTATTTGTTGAATATACACATGAATAAAATTATCACTCTCTAGTAAGAATGATTACAATAATATCATTGGTATATGATAAAACAATAAAAACAAACTTTTTAAGAAGAGTTCTTCAAAAGAACATGTATAAGCCATTCTTTTCTTATTCATTCTCCAGACATTTCTTTTATTCCTAGATTTTGTTAAAACATTGTAGTAGCTAGTGCACATATCAAGATGACTAAAAGCCAGTCTAAGACTTAAATGAATCAGCATTCCATTCATGGAGACAAATACCTGTGCAAATAACTATAACAGTCATAAGCCCTGTACCAGACACATAAGTTTTGTTAAGAGAGCAAGACCTCACAGAGGAGATGATGTGGACCTGAACATCGACCTGAAATATTTGACTTCCTTTGCTAATTTTATTTATTTTTTTAGGCTAAGTATAAAATAGAGCCAAATATTCAGCTCTTGCGCTTTGTAGCCACGGGATAACGTGGGACAGATTTTTTTCAAATCTTTAAGGGGTTCTATTATTAGTAGTAGTAGTATTACTATTATTATTATTATTATTATTATTATTATTATTATTATTGATGCTGAGGAAGTTTATACAGCAAGAGCTACTATTCCATCTGGTTTTCTTATGGCAGTACAGACCATGATTAAAGAAGGACAAGTGAATATTGTTTCTGTGAAATACTGTTTTCCCAAATTTTAATCTCTTTCCATTGGACTTCAGCTACTTATGCTTTTCCAAATCACATATCATTCATACTACACTTGGCATTGGTTACAGATGCAGTTATGAAACTGTTCACAAAGTAGATAAATTTATTTTAATACTTGAGTGTTACCAGCGGTCATTGCACGTGGTGGTACTGGCATAATGCATAACTCCAGGGGTGTTTTCATCACAGCTAGCTTAATGGTAGGCAGTCGTCCCGGGCACAACGGAACAGTCCTAACAATAATGTATCCAGAGTAGTAAGCACTGGCCCTTTTGCTTTTGGCATAAAATTAGGCTCAGTAATCGAGATTCTTAATCTACCTTCTTCTTTCCCTATTGATTTTATTGAAAACAAATTATTCTTTTGGAATGTTTGCATTTGATATTTCTGAATTAACTGATAGCATATGCTAGTGATTGCCATGATGATATGTGGAACAAATATTAGGGGCCTGGCTGAGAATTTCAATGACTAATCAATGATACTTGAGACACTGCAACTTTTTGACAACTTCTAGTACTAAGATCAAGATTCTGGGTTCAATACCTTTTGATCAGCTAAGTTTTATATGTATAGGACTATGCTCTTAACCTCAGAAAAATTCTCTCAAAATTAGCATCAGTTATGCTATTGACAGTGATTTAGTGCAGGGGTGATTTAGTGTAGAATAGATCTAGTTCCACTATCAGGTGAAAAATTTTAGAGCAACTTTTTTGGAGAATAATAGATCAGGAGTATATAGATGATATTACATTTTGAAAACCCATTTAAAATATATGGTGGTGATGTTTATTTTCCTAAAAATTTAGGAGTATAATAATGGATTATTTCCTTCTTATAGTACAGTATAAAGATGAAAACATCTAATATTTAGCTAGGTTATCCTCCTTTTGTCCGTTTAGTGTTCTTCTCGACTTAATCAGAATTTACATATTTTTAGTTTCCTAAACTTCCCAGTGAAAATAATGAAGAACTCTATCTAATTAATAATTGGTTCCCCTTTCTCTCCATAAATAGAGAGCCCATGTGATTTTTTTTTTTTTTTTAATTAAATTTATTGCGGTGACAATTGTCAGTAAAATTACATAGATTTCAGGTGCACAATTCTGCATCACATCATCTATAAATCTCATTGTGTGTCAATCATAAATGCCAGGAGTCTTTTCAGGTAGCATGATAAATACTAATTTATAAATATGATATATTTTTAAAAATCAACATAATTATATAATAATACCTACTAAAATACTTATGTTCATTAATCTGTTTTTTTAAATAAACTTTTTTTAGCTTACAGAATATTAATTTCATTGGTGCAGTTTTGTCATTTTGCAAAATTCAATGTCATTTTGAAGTTTTAACACGGTGATGTTACAGCACTGACTTTACTGTTTAAAAATAGCCTTTTTAGCAAAGTGTTAGAAATTCATAAACAATAATGAAATCATTTCAACTTTTCCATAATAGACTCAAGTGTGTACGCATAAAATTATTTTAGTTAGTATAAGTACTTTCTTGATTTCCGTGTGCCTGGCATATTACATGTAATGTTGTATTAGACTCAGGAACCTTTCGAAAGGGCATCTGAATATGTTATTTCCTATTTAACAATGAGTTGCAAGGCATATGGCTGTTAGACAAATATATTCTTAATAATAATAATAATAAAGCTTCAATAGGAGCTGTCAAACACTCAAAACCTCTGCTCATAAAAGCTTCTCTAATATTCCTAGATTTAATGGTTAAGCACTGCATTATTTGCTCATGAATAAAAACATTTCATCTTTGGTATTAACATTTCATGTATTTCTGAGTAATTTATTTATCCAGGAGTAGGTATTATTCTAGGTTCTTTATAGCTTCATTATGGTTGAAGAAACAGGATTACACGTTTCAGATCTTGGCCTCTATGGGAGAACATTTGCGTTGTTTTCTTACCAACTTAGGAGAAGGACTTTGAGAAAGAAGCATAATGTGAATAGAGAGAGCATTGTCCTGGATACCGCTTTCTATATACGGTCTGAACATTGTACATCTGATATTTTGGTATGTTTAAACTCTGGAATCACCCTCAGAAATAATTTTCTTGTCCCCCTTTATCTACCTTTCAAGTAAACATCCCTGAAAACCACTCTGCCTTGACATGTGGCAATTGAGTTAATGCAAGCTTTCCTTCTACCAAATAATTGCCCTGGCACTGCTAAGGACAGGTTCTTCTGTTAAGACGAGAGTGTTGACGTAAGAAACGTCCAAACATGTAAAGAATTTTTATGAGTTTATTTGAGCCAAACTGATGACATATGCCTGGGGAGCAAGATCTCAAGTACTCCGGAGAATAACCGTTTCACCGTTTCTTTTATGCATTTGAAATTAAGGAGGGAAACACATTTTTTTTTCTAATTACTAGTTTCAGGTGTACAAAACAACACAGTGATTAGACATTCACACATTCATAAAGTGATAACCCCAACAAATCTACTATCCATCTGATATCATACATAGCTATTACAATACCACTGACTATATTTCCTATGCTGTACTTTACATCCTGTAACTATGTTTTTTGGTTTTGGGTTTATTTTTTTGTAATTATAGTTGGCATTCAATATTATTTTACATTAGTTTCAGGTATATAGAGTAGTGGTTAGACATTTATATAATTTATGAAGTGATTTCTCCCAATAAGTCTAGTACCCATCTGACACTATACATAGTTTTTACAATATTATTGATTATATTTTGCATAAGGTATTTCCCATCTGTGTGACTATTTTGTAACTACCAATTTATACTCCCAAATCCCTTTACATTTCTCACCCATCTCCCCAAGTCCCATCCCATCCAGCAACCATCAGTTTGTTCTCTATATCTACAAGTCTATTTCTGTTTTGTTTGCTCATTTATTCTGTTCTTTAGAGTTTACATGTAAGTGACATCATATGGTATTTGTGTTTCTCAGTCTAATTTCACTTAGCATAATATCCTCTATGTCCCTCCATGTTGTTGCAAATGGTAAGATTTCATTGTTTTTTTATGGTAGAGTAATATTGCATTATATATATATAATTACATATATACATATGTAACATATATTACATATATACATATATATGTATATATATGTATGTATATCACAATTTCTTTATCCAATCATCTATTGATGGGCATTTTGGTTGTTTTCTGTTTCCACATCTTGGCTATTGTGAACAGCACTGCAGTAAACATAGGGGTGCATACATCTTTCCAAATTAGTATTTTGGATTTCTTTGGATAACTATGCAGGAGTAGAATTGCTGGGTCATAAGATAGTTCTATTTTTAATTTTTTGAGGCATATGCGTACTGTTTTCCATAGTTGCTATACCAAGTTGCAATCCCACCAACAGTTCACAAGGGTTCCCTTTTCTCCACATCCTCCTCAACACTTGTTGTTTGTTGATTTGTTGATGACAGACATTCTGAGGGCTGTGAGGTGATATCTCCTTAAGGAGGGAACTTAAGGAAGATTACTTGGAGGTGGGAGAAAACAAGGCAGGGATTGGATTACAGAATAGTTAACAAGTTTATATGATCTTTTGAGGTTTTCAAAGGTACTTTAACTTAGATGAATAGAAACAATGGATAGGGTTTGCTTAGGGGAAAGAAACCTTTTACTATAAAGTTACATGCCAGGGGTAAAGACTACCCTTCCAGGACCTGCCCAAAAGGAATTTATGATCCGATATCCCTGTAAGGATACTTTCCATAGAACCCCATTTTTCTGTCTACAAGAGAATAAAATATTGATAATGTTCCAGTATGAAGTTGTTGTGATTATTTAGTCTTCAGTGAAAATGATGGTTCTACCATTTGGCATATTAACTTCCCATCTATTGTTTTTTACATATCACAAAGAAAATGTATACACAAGCATTATAAAAACTGATTTTCATAATTCTATGATATGAGAATGAATCTTCAGGTTGTTAAACATGCAAGATCCTCCTCAGGGCTGCCTGCAGACCTGCCTGCAGGTCTTTGTAAAGGAAGATAATAGTGTAAGATAAAGAAATAATTATAGTTAACTGAATGCTTCCTTACTGAGAGATAAATAAAGTTTATCTCAAAGAGTTTAAATTGCCCAAGGTCACACAAACTACCTCAGCCTTGGAAAAAAAAGGAGTCATATTAATAGAATTTAAAATAAGCAATTTAAAACATTTGTCTGACTTTCACAAATTCTCACCCCACTCCAGAACCACTTAAAGTCTCCATCAGGGTTTTCTAGATCCAAATCTTTTCTTCCACCAAGCCTTCTTAATCTGTCCTGTGGCATTTCTTGTTTTTTCAACTCCCTTATGACAACTCGATAAGAGGTCATTACCCCAATCTGAAATCTATGCTCCCAATTTAAAAACCAAGCACAAAACAGTTCATTGTGCTATATCTTTCATAAATATATAAATCATGATGTCACTGTTACTTATGAGAGTGAGATTTTAAGGCAAACTCTTTGGCAAACTTTTTCTTTTTTTCCCCCCTGGGGAGTTTTCTTTACTTCTTATGCCTGCTGAGTTGGGAGATGGATTTTGGTGCCCATTATTTAGTATCGTTACTGCAGACTCAAAGGGGTCTGCTTGCCTGCTCACATCCAAGCCAAAAGAAAACACAAGCAGGAGTGTGTAGCAAAGAAAATCAAGGTTTATTTAAGGAGCTGGCGCCAAGTCCAGAGACAGGTGAGTTAGTGATCTCAAAAACCTGGCTCCCGATGGCTCTCTATTGGTTAGGTTATACATGGGAAAAATCATTAATCATTTTTACTGTGGGAGCTGGGGTCCTGGTCTCCACTGATTGGATGGGGCTAATGCAGGGAGCAACTGATCGTGGTTTCAGGTCCTCGTGTCAGTCACGGCATTGTTCAGTCCAGTTTCCAGAGGATGCGGTGGGTAGGACTGTTACACTGTCATGAGTCTGGAGCTGAAACATAACTGAGGCCAAGATGTTAGCCTTGTTTTGCTAAACCCTTAGTCATTATGTGAGGTTTCATTATTACATCCTAATCATGGTTGATAGACCTAAAGCTTTATTCTTAAATTAATTTGGTGTTGACCAGAGCCTAATGTCTTAAGGGCTTAATTTTTAGAAGGAGTGGACATAACAGTACATGTCCAGGTAAGAGGGACTGGGGAAAGAATGCAAGTAAGTCATAGTTCTATGAGAGTAAACAGAGAGAACTTGGATTAAAGCAGAATGCATGCTAAGGAAATCATGTTCATGTACGGTTACAGTATTGCTCATCTACTTCAAGCCTCAGAAATTTATTAAATCTATCTTTTTAATGTTCATCAAAGTCTCCAAATATTACCAAATAATATTAACAAAAGAAAATCTTGTAGGACTAATTCTAATAATTTTGATAAAAGAACACCTGATTTCAGCTTTTTTCTCTATAACTGATATGCTGTTTCCTCTATCCCCAGATGACCCCTGGTCACTTCTGTTGTTTTTACTTCCCTGTACCCCTTGTGCTATATAAAAGCTGCTTTATTCTTTAAACATTATATTGCACAAAAGTTAAATTCTGTAAATGTTAAGCATTTTACTACCTAATGAATTCTTCTGAGTATTAAGCAACTAAGCTTTTTACAATACCCTTATTTAACACAGTTATACTTGCTGGTTGTATTATACAAAATTCCTACTATTTTTAACAAAGCCAGATTCTTATTTCTTGACATAGCCAAAATAATAGATTTTAAAATATTGGTAGATTTCTACTTCACACATAATCCTGAATGAGAGATTAAGAGTTAAATATTTAATTTGATTTATGTTAAAAATAACAAATATTATAAAGACATATCATGGATCATTTTTTTTCCTGAAATGCAAGTTTTATATTGTCATATCAAAGATAGTTGAATCTGTTGATGTAGGACTGGAAGACGACAACATTTGACATAGAAAAGTTCAATTTTGGAGAGAATTAAACCCACACTTTATCTTAGTGGAAATTGTGAGGATAAATTACTTTCAAAGCTTTGTATTGTTTTTAAAGAAAAAATGATGTAAACATAAACATACTGTATAGCTCACTGGCCCAAAGTATAAGGAATTTTTTTTAAAAAATTAATCATCTGTACTTGTTTCCATCCTATATTTATTAAATTATGCTAGTCTATATATCTATTTTATTACCTAATAACTCATTTTCCCATTTGTAATTCGAGTACAGTAATATAATAGGGAAGTCATATTTTTACTATAAACTAATAAGTTTATTTCATACGTTTATATTTTTCAAAAAAATTTATGGTTATACCTTCCATTAAATTGGACTATACGCCAACAAAATCCTATCTGTGCTGTTAAATTAGTAAAAGTAGGTTACATAAGAAAAATAATGCCTACTCAAATTTGTAATTAGATCTACTGATTTTCAAATATTTGTTTATCACCAATTTTTGTTTTGTTTAACTAACATGCTACTGTGATTAGGTGTTATCTCTGTTCATCACATAGAATTAAAGTCAAAGTCCTGGTTATTTAACTGAACATAAGAAAGGAAGGGAGGAAGAAGGGAAGGAGGAAAAAAGTTAATTTTAACAGAGGACCTAAATAATCCATAAGCCAGATGCTTTGGGGCATACATTTATAAAAGTTTTATCAATCTTTTAATGTGCATGATGCTTTTATTGCAATTTTGGGGTGTTATTTTTCTCAGATGTTCTTTTATGTAGTTGATTATTATTTCCAAAATTGATATTTATGTTTGAGAGAATACAATATTTAAATCTCTATTAAAATGTGCCTATTATGAAGTCTGTACAAATATTAGTAGTTGTTTCGTTATGTAAAATAATTATTTTACTCGTGCAAAATATAATAATCTTTTAGTTTCATACCATGTGTATTAAAGGCCATTCAATAATAACTAGAGAATAAACTTCAATTTCAGTGTCTGAAAATATTCTTATTCAGTTCATGCATTTGTTGTCTTTTATGCCATGAAAATATTTCAAATTCCCTGTTTATAGAACCTCTAGAGCTATTCAAGTGTAAAACGTTAAGGACTAAGTTTAAGCATTTTTGTAAACATGGAAAGAATTATGTACCCGCTTGGTACTTGATTTATTAAGGCTTCATTTAAAACAGCTTATGTTCATTCCTCTAAGAATACTTATTATTGAACAGACTTTTTTATTTGCATCAAGAGTTCTCCTATGTCTATATGTATGCAACTTACATAAGTTTTTTTGGCTTTAAGCAGCAGGAAATGTTTATAAAAAATAACAGTAAGTATAGTTTTCATGTTTCTCCATTTTCATTTGCACTTGACTGGTTGAGGTTGAATAGCTCTTAGTTTTAAACATGTACTTTTTATTTATTTCCAAAAGTTTCATTAGCAAAATGAATTTGATCACAGTGAAATTATTTTTAAATAGTTTTGCAGTGTTTTATGTCATTAAAGGCTCCTGGAATTTATCCTTAATGTATACAGAATAAATACAATTATATATGATTATTTCTTCTGACTTGAATAAGTAACAAAAATTATTCATTGAAAATTTTAAATATACTGTAAACTGTATGCATACATTTAAAATAATCATCAATATAATTATGGTTAACATAATCATCATCATCATCTTCTTCATCACCATCATCATTTATACTATCATCTCTATTGTGATTATGACCTTGATAGTTATTGTACATTCTAGGCCAGGTAATACATAAAATTAATCTCTTCCTATTCCAATTAGCTACCATTGCTAATAGCTCTCTGATGTTGCTCTTCTTAAAAAAGAAAATTTATATATGTATATGTATGTAGTATATATATATATATAATATGTATATATGCAATATATTTATATATTATATATGTATATATTATACATAATAGCATATATACGTAATATATATGCTATTTAAAAAGAAAAATTATGTTTTTGCTTGGTTACATAAAGTGTAGTATATTAGATGCTGTATATGCAGATAGAAATTGCGCATCCCTAGTTAACTCCCTGTCCAGTGTATAAGGGTAAGAATATAGTTTTAGAAAGATTGTTGTTGTTTTTGTTGTTTGTTTTATGTTAGGTACTTAATTTTGTTTTTAAAGTGTGATTAATTTGAGCATTTTCATATATTGTAGGCAAAGTGAGAGCAAGAAGGGGGAGTCTGAATACAGGAGAGGAATACGTGATAAACAAGATGCTATAGGAGATAGGAAGGAATAATGCTCAGAGCGGAGGAACCAGTCCAAGCGTGGAAGTGCCTGTCTCCAAGGAGACTTCAGGTGGAGATAATAAGAACAAATGAATAAAATGATAAGATTATCAGGGCAAAGTGTGTTTAGCGGTAGGGAGGGCAGAGAATTGAGGGAGATTACACTTAAGGGACTTTAGTTTGTTAGTGAATGCAGGGGAAGGTCAGCTCTTGAAACTTCCAATTCTTACTTTCTTCTCCTAATGAAGGAGAAATAGAGGCCCAAGGAAAAAGAATAAATTTTGAAACAACAGTGATGGAGAATGATAGTAAAGAGAATAGAATGAGATGTGGAAGGATTAGAAGACATCACTAAAGAGCTACTATTACTTTCAGTTGCTTTTAATTGTAGATTGAATGTAAGCAGGAAGTGTATCTTTACCTGCCATAGTTACAGAGTTCAGATTGCTCAACCTACAGAGTTGCATGATGTTTTTTATTGCGAGCTTGTATTAGAAGAGGGAAAAACGTTAAATAAGCGAGACCTGGAAAGGTCTGTGAAATACATTCTGCAGACATCAATAACACTACATTAACCAGTAATTTATCTAAGTGAAGTTTGCCACATATTCTGATATTCTGTAACCTGACATTTGACTAAGGCCAGCCCCAATTTATTAACTTCTTTATTTAAAAAAAATGTATATTCTGATCATAGGTATATTCATGTAGCCATGAAGAAGAAGTTCTGTTGTATGGCTTCTTAAGATTCTAGGTCACTAAGAATTGAGGAACTTGATAATATTCCATAGGAGCATTTTAGAGAACCATTATTATGGTGATTTGATTGTAGATTTGGATGGGATGGAGATGAAATAATTCATCTCGTTAAAAAGGTACCCAGTATATGAAACATATAGAGCTATCAAATAACTGTTTTTTCCCCCCTGGGCCATCTCATTCACAATAATAGTTTTAGTGACAAATTAATATTTCTCACAATTCATTCATTTATTTCTTCAGCTCAGCCATCTATCAAACACTTCAGACTTGCTTTTCTCATGCTTAGCATTTCTAAAACTAAACTCACCTTCCCCACAACAAAACTGTACTTTTCTAGTGTTTTCTTTCTGAAATAATACCAGGGGAGCCAGAAAGGTTTTATCCTCCCTCTTCTTCATTCCCTGCTTCACAATTATCAAGTCCTATTGAATTTATCTCCAAATATGCAGGTCATCCTCATCGTATTATCACAGACTCAAAGGGAGCTTTCTTGCTCTCATCCAAGCCAAAAGAAAACACGAGCAGAAGTTTGCAGCAAAGAAAAGAAAGGTTTATTTAAGGAGCTGGCTCCAGGTCCGGAGACAGGTGAATTAGTGCTCTCCAAAACCTGGCTTCTCGATGGCCTCTAGCAGCCAGGATATAGAATGGAAAATCATTAGTCATGGTTGCTACGCAGATTGGGGTCCTGGGCTCTACGATGGGTTGGGCTAAGGCAGGAAGCAATTGATTATGGCTTCAGGTTCTTGTGTCAGTCATGGCTTTTTTTGGTCTGTTTTCCAAGGGATATCGTCCATGGGGAATATCCACTTTCATGAGTCTGGAGCTGAAATGTAACTGAGGCCAAGGTGTTACTCTTGTTCGACTAAAACCTTATTCTAGTTTGAGGTTTGGTTATTGTACCTTGGTCATGAATGATCGACCTGAAGCTTTATTCATAAATGAACAGGAGTGGAGATACTATACACACACACACACACACACACACACACACACACACACACACACACACACACACTATGTAGGAGGATCTGGGGAAAGAATGCAAGTGAGTTACCGTTCTATCAGGATAAACAACATGCACGCTAAAGAAATGAAGTTCATGTACAGTTACAATCTCTCATCTGAACTACTGGTCTCCTAAATTACCCCTTTATCTTAGATCTTGATGCCATTCTCCAGCCTTTTTGAATGAAAGAGTCATCTTACTGAAACATACATTTGATCAGATTATTCCTTAGTTTAAAATTCTTAATGTCTTTCCATTACCCTTAGGATGAGAATCTTTCTCCCTAACTTGATTATGAAGCAAGCCCTCCCTAATCTGGCATCTGCCAGCCTCTTTGGCTTCATTCCTTGCTATACATCAAGAGTATACTAAGCTATTTTTACCATTTTGTTATTTGTTTTGTTTTGTTTTGAAGTTTAGTACCACAGTGTCTCAGGCCTTTGAGTCTTTTCTTATACTGCCTCCTCTTCTGTTTGGTACATTACCTCCTAATCCCTGTCTTTGCCTCAGCCAGTCATTACTTACCCTACAGTTGTACATCTACTTCCTTCAGATTTTTTTTTTTCATTGCTGAGATATTGTTGGCTGCCCCATTCTGTCCTCTTACAGCATCTTATACTTCCCTATCATTATGCTCACCCCATATTATTGTGACAATGACTTATGCATTTGACTTTTCCCTTGTACACTTCTCTGTGTGAGAGGTAAGATCATCTCCACCAGGTTGTGCAACATCAGACACAGCCTCTCCATAAATGGTTATTTATAAATGACTAGAATGCTGTGAGTTCAAATATGGTGGGATAATTCATCTATTGTTCATTCTTCAAAATTTCAGTTTATCTCTCTATGTGCTATTTTAAGATACTTCCTTCAATATTTATTCCTATTTTTAGGACAGTCTTTGCTTGTCCCTCTGTGAATAAATCCATTTATAAATTAATTTGCAAAATATGTATTTTGAACTGAGTCTCTCACTCAAAATGCCCTACATTGGCTAATTTCAAACAATATGCATGGGTTTTATATAAAACTACTTAGAATTTATTATTTTTTTACTATTTCATTTTTCAATACAAAAGACATAATCATGCCTTACTAAGTCTAAAACACAAATGATTTGAGCTGACTTAATAAGAGAATTCCTCTTTGTCATTTGCGTTAGTAGCTGATTCATATCAAGAGCATAGAAAGGCAATATTATCAGCTTTGTGTTCATTTTTGAAAGTCCACAAGATGATTTAAAGGACAAATAAGGCAAGCCTGTGCCTCCAGTTACGTTTAATCATACGCATACTCAACCTTTCTTCTCTTTCATAAGCAGATATGCATCTGTCGCTTACCACCAGTGAGAGTAATCAATAATGATGAACAATCATGTTATGTAACTCACTCAGAAGAGGCCTATTACATGGACTTTAGAAGTAAATTACGTGAAAATCCCTTCTGAAATACCACAGAAGTCATTGATGAATGGGATCCTTAGAGCACAGTACATGCCTTAGGTGGCATAATGGTTTTGCCCATAAGTAAATAAGTAAATCTTTGTCATCACACACTGTTATTTCTTTAAACTTGCTCTCCACTTATTAGCAACTGTGAACAAACATTGTATATTCCCCTAATAATCTTCCAAGGAGAAAGAATACATATAATTTCAAACTGATGATAGCTTTCAATAACAGAAATTTCCACCAATTTTAATGGCAGAAAAGTTCATCAGAGCTACTATTAAAAGCAACAAATATAATGTTGCTACAATCACTTTGGGAAGAAAATAAGGAATAAGAAAATCAGGATTAATACTTATAAAAATTATGAATTTTGAAAGTAAATATATAAGATATAGTTTTATCTTTATTTGGAGTTCAAATTTAAGTTTGCATATAAGACTAGAAATAACATAAGGTCAATATTGTGGATGTTTCTACAGACCCACACAACTTGCAAAGTTGTACGTACTTATTTATTAAAGGATATATACATAACCTTTTGATAATTATTCTCTAGTTATTTATAGTTTACTTTAATAAATGTGTCACTCTTTAAAAGCATATACCTTGACATCTTTACAAGAACAAGAAAATAACTAGGAAGTCTAGAGTGTGTATATATAACCAAATACATCTGGTTTTAGATCATGTTTGTTTCCCAATTTGTCATTAGAAATAGTATCTAAGGTTCTTATGTTTTATTTGTTTCTGTTTTGTCCTTTTCTTTTTACTTGGAAACTGAGACCAAAGGACCATGAGCTTTATATAAATGTGATCTATTATATACTGTACAGTAAGGAAAGCTTAACCCAGTGTGCTTATATGTAACCCAAACTGCTTGCTATGCTCCTTTTCATCTTTTAAAAATAAAAGAGGTTAATTTTTTAAAGAAATGTTCTTACAGAGAATGGCATTGAGAGATTATGCCAATAAAAAACAACTGACTTTTGAAATTAAATCCCTAGATGAGTATGAGGAAGAATTGGCAAGATTTGCTTTTAAACTCATAAGGCAATTTTTAAATTTCTCATCAAATTTTTACTCAAATCTCTAGCTTTGCCTCTTTTCTTTTTTCTCTTCTCTTTCTTCCTTCCTGAAGGACTTTTACTAGAAGAAAAGAGAAATTATAGCATACATTGTGACAAGAGCCTAAAAAGCTGCTTACATGAGATACTACATGTGATAAAAAGAAAAACCTACTCCTACAGATTATTTTTATAGAGACAGTACTAAAAATGACAGACTGAGAAAATGCAATCACTAGTCTTTGGTTGATATATAAACAGTAAACATTTCAAACTGATCTTTAACCATAATTCTAATAAAAATAATTTACAATGTGTAAATTAGCAAACTAATTGTTCAGTGCACATATTTTTGTGAAAAATAAGATGAGTAAAAACATTACTATTCTTTTCTTTTTATTTCTCTCTTCTGCAACAATTTAGCAGTGTTTAGCACACTGCTAAACACAGCAGGGTGATTTGCAGACATTTTTGTGTCTTCTTTTTCAGTAGAAGCATTTTATAATTTCCTCTTAGTTTTAATGCAGTTTATGCTGAATGATGCAGTTACTCAACACTTAGGTATTGATCATCTACTATGTTCCAGAAACTGTAAAACATACAGGGAAATATTATTTATGTACAATACGTCTTCTTTTAGCCATTATCCCCAAATTCAACATGAGACATCCCAAGTGGTGAGAGCAATGACAGTATGCTATCATGCAAACTTCAAAGTTGACTGGATTTTTAAAGATCTAATATGAATGTTTCATTTTGTTTCAATTAATATGTGCAAACACACACACAAATACAGAAATAAATACAACATATAGGCCTATTTAAAACAGCTAAATTTTTCTGTATCTTGTAATCATGAGTACTCTCAAAATCAATATATATTGGGTCATTTAATCCAGTGCTTATCAAAGTGTGATCCACAAAATGTTTATTGCTGGTACAAAATAAGTATAGAGATTGAAAGTAAGGCATTTACAAACTTTTGTAGAAATTTGAAGACTAATTTTGTCTGTTGACTCTAATAGAAAAGAAGGAGGGGCTTCCATTTTGTATATTTTGTTTTTAATTTTGTTTCTGTATTTGATTCATGTTCTGTTTTCTAAAACACTGGTCTATGACAGATTGAAAAGTGTTCATAAAATCATTCTTCACCATAGATCATCTGGAAGCACTGATTTATATAAGTTGTAAATACAAACTCTAATAAAAAATAAAGTTTTGCCTTTTATTACCCAAACTGTAGAAAATCTGTGGATACTAAAATCCTTTGTTGGTAACCCCTTTCAAAATTTGCACAAAAGAAGTTTCTTAATTCCTAAGTATTGTTCAGTGGGATATAATAATCAACCTTAATCAACCCCAGAAAGAAAATAAATGAGGTGCCTGACTTCTTTCAATTCTTTATCCAAAAATAAGGCTAATATATTCAAATTACATGAGTTATAACTCTTATTTCTATTTACATTTAGAGATATAATGCAAACTTGTAGTCAGTTGAAAATAGTATTTATTAGTTATTCTGTTTTATTTAAATTACTGCACAATTGTATAAGAAATTACATGTTAATAGAGCAGGGTTGTATTTTTATTTGTCAGTGCAATATTTTACAGTGGAATATATCATATTTAACATATCTTTGACTGAACAAAATTTTTAAGATGAAATATTGCTATCTAGATGCTACAGCTTTATACATTTAAAAAAATGTGCAGAAACATACTTGTGTGCATTCTGAATGAAGATCTTATAGCTTTGTTGTAATGGACACAAATACTTTTCAGAACATGATTGTCTTATATAATTTGTGTTTTCTGTGATGTCCAGACTAGGAATTTAAGAAATAAAAAGATAGGATATTAGAAACAGTATTTTTCTAACTGTCCCTCCACAACTTTTATGAAACCTACATCCCTTCAAAGTCACCTTCTTATTTCTGAGAGTCTTCAGAGAGAATCTCATATATGTTTAGAAATACATGTAGCGTTTTCCATTTTCACCTCATTCATTCATTCATTCATTCATTCATTCATTCATTCTTTCATTCTTTCATTCTTTCATTCTGTTTTCTCCTCTGGTACTTTGAGATGATGTAAGGTGCTGAGGCTTTAGCAATCCTAGAGAGTCAGGAATTTCCATGAAGGTGCAAAGCTGTTCTACTACTGTAACTGATGCCATTAGAATGTCCTATCAGTACTGGCTGAGGACATTCTGTATGCTCTCTGAAATTTTTCTTCTCTGCAAGAGCTAGCACCCTGGGCCAAAGACTGCAGAGTGTTTTGCAGACGTGATTATTACAACAGCAACACCCAGTACTCTGAGCTAAAAAGGGGCAACTTTTCTCTGACCTTCCCGTCACATGCTGCTTCAGTGGATCGCAAACGCAATACTTTCTGCTCCTGGCTGCTCACTGTTTACATTACATCCTTTCAGTTTTTTAAAGTGTGTGTGTGTGTGTGTGTGTGTGTGTGTGTGTGTGTGTGTGTGTGATTCTGATTGACTGTTTATTTTTAATTCACAGCTTTTGTCATGCTAGGAACCCAGCATGGGCTCATTAAGGGTAGGGTTAGGGAAAGTTATATGAACAGTCTGTATAACAAACATGACAGGGTCCTTTTCTGGAGCAATTTCAATGCACTGAGCTTAGGCTTTGACTTTGAATGGTCTACTTGTTACCTTCATATAAACTAGCCCTGGAAGACCAAACACATTCTCATTTTAGGATATTTATAGATTAGGCAGAAGGTGGAATTGTTACATAAGCAAGCATTTCTTGGAGCGTCATTTGCTAAATGGGATATACATAACCTTAAACTTGCTTTATACTAAACAATACATACATATAAAATTACAGGTCATCGTAAATTTAGCCATTTCTTTTTCTTCCTTTTCCCTGTAGGCTTCCCCCTACCCGATGTTCACTGTTGAGGTCTCCCACTATAATTTCTCCTTACTGAAGAATGATAAAGCAAGCCTAAGTTTTTGGCCTTAATGAATTAAAAATGGAGTTGAAATTAAAAAAATCATGCTTTAAGTCATTTTTTAAAAATACCTTTACTGTTTAAGTGCCAGTGAATTTTCACCATTTCATGAAACTGTTTTCTTGCTATCCTGGTAATAATCATGGTCTCGTGGTCTGTCATTGTATTAAATTAACTTTGAAATATGTGATTAGAAATGCAATTTAAATCATGAGATGTTCCAAATCTATGAGGACTTCTTTCTTTTTATTTGTGATAAGAAAATAAAATCTTTGGTTTTACATACACAGAATAGTAAATTGAACCAAACCAATTTGATTATTCTTCAATTAAACTTCACTATGTAGCATTTTAGCACTTATTCTGTAAGTACTTTGCGTTAATAGCTTAGTGTAAAGTTTAAAAAGCTATTAAGCAGATTTAAACAATCTCGTTTAAAGGAAGAAGCCATGTTTTTCCACACCATTAGCTGAAAGGTATTAATAAAAGTTATGACTTATTAGGCAGTAAGGATTAAAACTGAAGGCATTCACTTTGCCAGGAAAAGTCCAAGGTTGGCATGAAGCCTGTCGGCAAATTATAGTTAAAATTAAATTTAAAATCTTTATTACTCTGTCAATTTCTAAAACAAAATTGTGATTGAGATATTATTTTATCTTAGTGCTATTTCTATAAGAGAAGTATTTAAACAAATGTTAAATCACCCATATAAAAATGTTTTAAGGTAAGAGGGAGGTAGGTGGCTTCCAGATAAAACAGAGGATTTATACATTAAATTTGAACTTCAGGTAAATAATACATATATTTTAAGAGTAAGTATATCCCAAATATGCATGAGGCATATTTATGCTAAAAAAATTCATTATGTATCTGAAATTAGAATTTCACTAGGTGTTCTTTTTTTATTAGCTAAATGTATAACCCTCAACTAGGAACCAAGGAAGATAATCACAAAGGTGATGACTAGTTAAGTTAGATAATTAGCTTACTTAATTCTTAACTTTCTTCCTTAAGAATAGAAATTATCACCAAGATATCTAAAAGGTCATGAACACGCAGAAAAAAATACACGTTTAAATGTCTTCAAGCTCTAGTTATTAATAGATAAGTAAAGACAATATTATACCTATTTGAAAAGACTTATCCGTAGCTAACCTTATGAAGTGAAATGTCTCTTTCGGGTGTAGTATATATAGTTTGAGTGTCTGGCCTGCTCACAAACCCTTTCTTTACTTTAAAAGGTGGAATAAGCTTATGTGGTAATGTTATAGCACTTACAATTCTCCCCCTTCTCCCCTCCAAGCATACCACACCATTTTCATTTAGTTACTGCTGGTTGATCAGGGAGCACATTTAATTTCAATGGAGGCATATTGCCTTATGAATTTTGGATTGGGTTTATGTGAACCAGAACAAATTTTCTCTAGGGAGCAGAGCTTAGATTATGTTGAGTCCTGGCAGAAGTAGTTAATATATATGTCAAAACCAGATGCAAGCCAAAATTGTGAAGAAGAAACAAATGCACTGTCAAGTGTAGGTTGAAATCTATGGCATTCTGATAAATGTATTCTGATCATTGTGACTCTACTCACTCTAGTTAGAATACAAAGAAGGAAAAATGAAGGAAACTATTTTATGTAAAACTTCAGATGCAGAACACTGGTGATTTATTAAACACTATAATTTAATATACTTAAATTTACAATAGTTACGTAAAAAACATTCAAGTTACGTGTGTATAGCTATTAATTTAATAATAATCTTACATTTTTTATAGTAAATAAATAATTTGGTGTGTTTTAGCCTGTGATGCTATATACTGCCTTTGTACTTAGGAGTTCCAAGTTGGTCACAATATGGTTACAATATGGAATTGTAAGTATTAGACACAAGTGTCACTTTTGAAATGATTGAGTTTAAGGGGGAATATACAGCTGATTTGCACAGTTTACTACTGGTGCAAAAATAACTCAAAGGACATGTCCCAGTACCATTACACCAGGCATTGTTTGCTAATAAAAAAATAGAGTAGTTTTACTATCTTCACACAGTGATATGTAATACTTACCAAGAATGTTAATAAATAACAATTTGAGCAGAAGAGAGCATGAATATTAGCAATACAAGCTTATTGGGTCGCATAATCCTCCACTAATACACAAAACTAATCTACTTGTTTTGTTGGAGCTTGTTAACGGTTTCCTGATTATTCATGTGTCCAGGAAAAATGAATGCTTGAAGCCCTAAACCTGGTGAATATAATGAGCATGGCTCCCCATGGATATAAAAAAATTAGATTGTTGGTTTGAGACAGATGCAGCTATAACCAGAGGGAATGCTTTTGCATTCACATCACAGTGTAGCAGAAACATCATTTAGAAGGTTTAATACATTTTAATACTATGTTCAAGACAATTACAAGCTCCAGCAAACAAAAAATAAAGATTTAGAAGAATGAAGTTACTCAGTAGTAGAAGCTCCACTAAAGACAGTTATAGTCATGTGGTAATTTCATAATTAATTTTAGTATGCAAACTAGAATAAAATCTTACGTAAATGTACGGTATGAGTGATACATTCAGAACAAGATCAGGAAAAGGAATACAGTGCTAATCTTCACAGTATAAAGCAAATGAAGGAAACGAATCCACTAGTCATAGTTTTCCTATTTATTTTCATCAAATAGATTCATATAGGTGCTCTCAAAAACTAATTATTATCTTAGACATTTATCTGATCCATTTCACTAATTTTAGTAGAATATTTTTCACACAGGGTTTTTCAAACATAAAAACATATAAAAGTGCTAAAGATACTTGTTAAGGAAATCATATACCAAAAGAGAAACTAGGCTACAAGAGACTCAAACATTATTTTAAAACAAGTAAATGTTAGATATTAGAGATCATCCACCCATATACTTTGAAAAACAAGGGGAAAGCAATCTCTACTGAGTATTTGCTACAAGTTAGTTGTATGTTCTAAGGCCATCATAGCAATCACCTAAGTTATAATATTCATTTTAAAAACTGGTATGTAGCCTTGAAGGGAATATATGACTTGTCCAAAATCACAGAATTAATAATCATAAAAGGCAGGGTTAGAATAGCCAAACCTACTATTCAGTAGTTGTAGAACTTTAAGTAAGTTACTTAACCTCTGTTTGCATCAGTTTCCTATTATATAAAATAAAAACAATTGTACATAGTACCACAGTGGATTATCATAAGTAAATCAATTAATAAATATAAAGCACTTACAGCATTGTAGTGGCACATAATAAATTCTGTTGAAGCATATAGTAGGTATCTGGCTCCATGTTTGTTTCATTGTACCACAGAAAAAGTGGACATTGGATTCACACTGACAATGAGCCAATATTTGTTCCACTGAAAGATTATTGTTTTATATAGATTTATTCATTGCCTACTGCAAGATTGGCTATATTCCTGCACTTAATGTTTCTCTTTATCAATTAAAAGGTAATGAATACTACAAGTCATAAATGATACAACAATTATTGTTATTGCTACCTGTTTTGTTTTAACACTAAATAGAACCTACTAAGCCTTTTAAGTAAGCAATGTGCTGGAGAACACACAGAAAATGACAGAATGAGTGATTGAAGCATATGAATTTTTAAAAAGCCAGAAAGCCACATTACATTATCAATATATTAAGAGAATCCAAAAATATAAGTTTCAAAATCATTTGAAGAATTGAGATACCGACACTGTCCAATTGAACATTCGGCAAATAATGTAAATGTTCTATACAGACTCAATTCGGCACAAGAAACACAAGTCAGGTATAGCCATTGAATATTTGAAATATGGGTATTGTGACTGAAAGATTGCTTTTTGTATCTGATTGCAATTTAATTAACTTAAATTCAAATGACTATATGTGGCTTTTGGACAGAACAGCTCTAGACAGGCAGCATGGGAGAACCTATTCCACCCTGGAGGTTGAGAGAGACAAGTAGGCACGGTATGTCCTTGGTTATTCATTTCTATGCGAAGGAAGTGACCTGCTGAACCTAAGAAAGAAAAGGAATGAGCAGATTGGGTAAATGAAACTAAAGTAGGGAGAATTTGCAGAAATCTCAAACTGAGAGTCTTTGGTTCATATTGGGTGTGTTAAAAAGTAGAAAATTTGTATAAAAACCTCCACTTCCAGATTCTCTGAAAAAAAGCAGAAATACATGGAGCAAATTAATTAACCTCTCTAAAGCATATTTTCTTCAGCTATAAAATGCAAAAGCTGGATGAAAAGCCATTTCATCCTGAAAATCTACTTTATGATTATGCATTATTGTTAGATTTGTGTTACTGTTGCTGTTTTTATTATATTTGTTTAGCACAGTTGTTTATAGCAATTGTCTAATATCTCCAAGGTCATACCTTCTGTTCCTCAGAAGGTTCAGTTAGTTTCAGACTGTTGACTAGTGAGCCAGCTCATAAATATTTGCCTTGCTTAAGGGGAAAATTAGAAGTGTAAATATGTTTCTGCTGAGAAAAGCAAAGGAGCAGATCTCTTTCACTGTGGTTCTTTATTGTAATCTTTTACATATACAGTATACAAAATAACTGGGACTATTGTTGATGTCACTGCATGGATAAGCTTGACTTTGTCATAAAACGTATAATTATTGTTTTTTTAATATAACTGTTTTCAACCCTAAGCTATACAAGTATATTTGGTTGTGTTGGAATAAATGCATCCTCTGACATAGTGCCCTAGAATATTCTATTCGTCCTACATGGATGAGCACTTTATGCCTAAGCAGTAGTTTATTTACTTGGTCTACTGTAGCACCTGGAAGACATGTGTTTGACAGTAAATATTTAGTTAATAAATGTACTTTATTTTCAAGGTGTTTATTCCTCCAGGTTACTGATTTATAACAATGATTTGCAAATGTTTATTCAATAAGAGCCCCCTGGAATTTAGAATTAATACCTCAAAAATGCATAATAAATGTCAAACCTCATATATAAGAAATGTCTAAGTTTTACATTGTTTGATTTGACTATTTTTCTGTTAGGCTTTTAAAAATCTAGAGCTGTTAAAATCTCTTTGATCACTTTTCTGTTTTGGATAATTTTAGCTCTATTTTTTTTTTTCTTTAGGATTACTTAGTTTTCTAAGAATTCAATCTTCCTTTAGAGTTATATAAATTCTGTAAAGGTTTAAAATACAACAGATTGTTCACAACATTATTTTTAAATGATAACATTACAGCATAGGTACATTTTGTTAATGTACGGTATCAAATAAATAGAATGAATTATTAAAACCTACAAATCTATGCTATAAAAATGTATCTTTTACCACAAATTCATTCTGTGTCACATCGATATTTTTTCCTGATACTTTTTAATCTCGATAAATGTTGTATTCTAAGTAACACTGTTTATTTCTGAACCATAAATATTTTAGATACTAAGCTATTTTGTCACCTCAATCAGTTCTGACTTCATACTCCTATATTTATACATTGGATTTTGAAACAGCATTTGTTATAAAGTAATTGCCTAGCACTGGAAAAAAAGAAAATCTGTGTTACCTTTACGCAACGCCTTATCTTGGTTTTAATACCGTAATTTCATTAATTCCCTAGCCTTTATTTGTATTCTTTAAATGTTGTAAATTTCTTCCAAGAACTTTACCTTTGGAGTGAGTATTTTACTGTGTATTTTAAAATATCGATATTTTTGAAAGGTCAGACAAACCCTAGAGTAAAATATATAAAGGCACACAGAATTAAACTTTTAATCAAGTAAATGATAGTAACTAGAGTAAGAAATACTGGAAACTATGGCCTTATGCTACCTGTATTGTCCTGGCAGAAAACAGAATTCCCACCAATGGTTTAAATAGAGTGTTTAATGAAGAGATAGTTACAGACACAGTTGAGGTGGCTAGAAGCCAGTGCCACCACTAGGTGTCAAGGGGAAAGTGGGCACAGTGTTACCAGAATCCATGGATAGCTGGAGCCTGTGGGACAGAAGCTAGTCCCGGAAAGGAGCTAGAGTTTTCTTAGAGAGATGCAGCTGCTTTCAGAGAAGTATTAAATCAGGGAAGGTGGGGAGTGAGAAACATCTCTTGTACTCCTGGTGCTGAAACAAACCTTGAGCCTGTGTGTGAAGATTTCCCTGGGGAAGGCAGCCAGTGTGATCTCAAATTTCTGGGAGTACAGATAAGTTCTCAGAAGGGACCTTCTGAAGACTGTAAGGGACCTGGTTTTACCTTCTCTCATGTTATTTTTAAGCCCTTCTTCCAGTTCTCTTTTATGCCTTTCTATTTGGGGAGCAACAGGCTGAGCATCCAACAACATGGCGATGAGATAAGCAGTCTAGTAGGTTACTTACCAGGGACTCAGAAATGGTTTTAGAGCCTCTTTATCAATGGGGCAAAAGTTCAAATACTCCTACCACAGCAGAATGATAAGTATAAGCACTCATAACTCACAAATGCTGTGAAAAGCCTATTGTTTGCTCTGAATATAAGGAGACATGATTGTCCAATTCAAGCTGCCCAGGGACAGTTGGCTCTTTCTTTCTGAGTTGACTTCTAAGGCCCTGAGGCTATTGTTTAAATACCAAGAGCTTAATTGTCTGAACAACAAAGAGGAAGCACCTTTTAGAATTGGTTTCAGTACCTGCAGGTAGTTCAAAGTGATAAATACCAACACTATTTTATAATTCTCAGTCACAAACAAGCTATTGCCTTTATTGTCTCAGTTATTTTTGGACCCTTTCCTATAGTCTCTCCAGAATTTGTGAAGCAAGAGCAGAGGCAGAATTCATTGCCTGGTGATAGCAATAAGACAATACTAGACATTCAAAATATTAGAAGGATCCCAATTGTCTTTAAGTCCTTCGACTTTTCTATATGCATCCTCCGTATAAGGCAATGGAAGTAAATCGTTTTTCACCAAAAATGCCATGTTTAACTCACTTTGCAGTTTTGCTCATGCTAGTTGTTCTGCTGAAACTATCTTTTTTTATTCTTTGTCTACTTGTTAAAATATGTGACGTTTCATCTAAATTCTTTCTTTCTATGAATCCTTCTTTGATACTTTCAACATGAAGCTTGAATACCCAGAGCACAATGTGTTACTTGTAAGCCAATTTTATTCTGTCTTATATTCTGAAGTACATTTTACCATTTACTGCAGTGATTTACATAGAAATGTTTGTATGGAACTTGAACATGGTATATCAGAATAGCTGTATGAAAGTATATAAGTTAGAGTCATTTAATCCAATCTCATCTGTAAAATGATTACTGTCTATCTCACCTCAAGGTATTATGTTGAGGTTCAATTGAATAAATGGTGGTTAAAATTAGCAAATGGAATAGTAGGCTATAAAAGGTAGTTGAATTGCGTATTATTTCTCCTGTTTTTTATATAGTAGGAAACCAGAAAGTTTTTGTTAAAGTGCTCAAAATAGGGAGTTCACAGAAAACTATACTGGAATTTAAAATCTTTAATTCTCCTGAGGACATAAAGAGGGAGAGGGAAAAATATTTTTTGATATTTTCTTCATGATTACAAAGCCAGGGCAAAACACATGTGCGTTTATGTGCGTGTACATATGTATGTGATGCTTCTTTCAAAAAAAAAAAAAAAAGTTTGAAAATGTTTTGTGAAAATGAAAAAGAAATATCAAGGTGGATCAGCAGAATAATAAGACAAAAGAGGTGAGGCGCTGAGGTCAATGTAAAATCAGGGATGGAAAGAGATAAAAATCAGCATTCTAATATTATAAGAGTCGAACATGAGGAAAAAAAAAAAAAGATGACTTAGTCAAGAGAAATACAACTAGTTTTGGACCAAATCCAAAGAAAAAAGTCATCCTCCCTTTGCCTCTTTTAAGTAGATGATATATCTTAATGTGAACAGTGACATTTTTAGAGTAAGTATACAATGTGATTGGATAGCTTCCTCCATAAGAGGGAAGGATGCCAAAGCACAGCTCTGTAAGCCTACAACACAGGGTGTCACTAGCACTGAGATATGTGACTTTCTCAGGGCGACTTAATCAAAAGACACACTTTGAAATATCCACAAAAAAGAGACTGTATTTTTCAGAAAATCAATCATAATTTTTTTTGCTCTTAAATCAGCTTTTGATTACTTCTGGCAAGTGGTTAATGTGATCGCCAGTACCCTTTTCCTTACTTAAGGCAAATTGATTTAACAGTCATCCGTCAAGCAGGGTCTATAATTGATAGGTCCTGACAGACACCTGAATTAAAAGCCATTATATTTCTTAAAATCAAGTGGGAAAGTTGATCTCAATACAGGTAAAGAAGGAATTCTGTAAATACCTGGAAAAATTAACATCAAACTGTTCAGAGTATTATCTCTGTGGTATGAGATTGTTGGAATGGAGAGGGCTATGTGATATATATATGTGTATATATATATATATATATATATATATATATATATATATATATATATGATGCATTTTAAGTTTTTTACAGTATAATACATTGCTTTAATATTTAAAAAAAAGATTATATAACCCCAGAAGAAGTTAAAACTAAACATAATAAGTAATTCTGGGTTCTCTGTACAACTAACTTAATATCTAATTGAAGACTACATATTCTAGCCATAAATCAGTGGTTCCCAACCTGTTGATTACAACTCACTAGTAGAATGCCACATTTTGGAAATTCAACCTACATATTGTACTCTTGGCAATTCACAATGCACATGACTATATTAAACCTTTGAAGTCTCGTATTAAAGAATCATTTGGACTTTGTTTAACCCACAAAGGTTGGAAGTGGGCAGGACACACGTTCTAAGGAGCACCTCAAAATATGTACGTGTGAAGGAGGTGTTTGGTTGTCACAAAATTGGATGGACATGATTGATATTTATTGAGCTGGGACAAGAAATGCTAAATATGTTACAATATATTCGAAAAATTCACAAGACAGATATCATAGTGCTTGAAGTACCAAAAGTTCCCTCTTAGAGAAATATTTTTTTAAGCAAACTTATCTGACATGAAACAGTATTTTGTAGCATTTTTATTACAGAATGTAGAATGATGTAATATAAATATTTAAATCTAAAGCCATATTTCTATTTAAGTCTAAAGGCATAGAGTCCAATATACCTCCCTTTTTCATATTCCACTGGGTTGTCTTAAAGATGGATCTTTGATATTTTAAAAAACTATCAGAATCTTTTTTTTTAAATATCAGAATATTTAAAAAAAATATTCTGATTTGGGAAAGTGGAAATTTAACTTTTTAATGCATCTAATATACAACTACAGATTTCCACTCCCCACCAAAAGTTCCACTTTCCCAAATCAGAATATTGTGTTAAGTTGGTAATTGGATCTACCAGCCATTCATTTGCTCAAGACAAAAACATGAGCCTAAATTTTTGTTTATACCGCAAACTTCTTCATTCCATTATACCTGCAAAATATATTTTAACTCTTTATTTCCAAAACTATGACAAGTAAAAACCTGACTGAAGTGAGGGTATAATATAAAACATAAAACCAGGAATATTAAATATTTTTTTTTCCCTTAAAAGAGAAGACAAATTTTAGAACATAAGTGAAAAATAATGAATTTAAAAAAAAAATGGAGCCCCAAATTTAAAACAGTAGAGAATGAACTGAATTTGGAAGATAAACAGTTGACTGAACTACTAGAATAGCCAGGCAAGTGTGGTGTTTCTATATAACCCCAACAGACACCTCCTCCCCACACACTCTTACTCAGAGCCAGGTGCTGGTCTTATTTATGCATGACCTGCAGATTTAGGGTTTTGTCTGGTGAGCAGGAGTCTTCAGAGAGGTCTTTCTCTTGCCCTGCCCTTACAAGAAATTCCAGATGTAGCTGAAGCAAACTAAACTTTTGGCAGCAGAGGGAAAAGCCATGTATCTGCAGATAGTTTTCATTTTATATATTTTTAATCATGTTCCAATTTCACTGTCATTTTATTTTATTTATTTATTTTACTTTTACTAGTTTCAGGTGTATAAAACAATGCAATAGACATTTACAACTCTCACAAAGTTATAACCCCCCTCGTCTATTATTCCTCTGACATCATATATACGAGCTATGACAATTAAGTTCTCGAACTCATCCTAGAAAAATTACTACGTATCTCATTGCTGAATATCACTATGATCACCTTTGAAATACTCCCCTTGGGAAGCTATGCACCCATGCCAGCACCTAGTCCACCCTTCAAAGCAGTTTTGGAACTCTTTTTCTGGAATGGCCATCAGAACAGTGTTGTAATCCCCTTGATGTCCTGAATGTCATCAAAATGTCTTCCTTTCAATAGTCCCTTTATCTTCAGGTATGGAAAGAAGTCATTGGGGCCAGATCAGGTGAGTAGGGAGGGTCTTCTAATACAGTTATCTGTTTACTGGCTAAAAACTCCCTCACAGACAGTGCCAAGTGAGCTAGTACATTGTAGTGATGCAAGAGCCATGAATTGTTTGCGAAAAGTTCAGGTTGTCTAACTTTTTCCCACATCATTTTCAGCACTTCCATATAGTAACTTGGTTAACTGTTTGTCAAGTTGGTACAAAATCATAATGAATAATCCCTCTGATATCAAAAAAGGTTAGCAATATTGTTGCAACAAGTTCATAAACTTAATTGTCAAGTCCTTCCTCTGTGTGTGTGTGTGTGTGTGTGTGTATGTTTATTATTTGAGGGAATTTCACATGGTATCAGAACCTCAAATTGATTAGGGAGAGAGATCAAGAAAGCAGTGGAATTTATTAAGTAATTTTACTTTTCCATGATATAATTAATCCACACTATGGGTCTGAGGTGCTTATTTCTACCTTAAAAGATTTTTCATGTTTATCATTTGAATTTAAAGAGTTGCTTGATCCCTTGTGTATATTGTTCTCCCACACATTATTCATTTTGGTCAGTGATAACTTAGCAGGCTTAGAAATAGTAAATTTATGTGGAAAACTCTTGTTCTATATTCCTCTATATTACTTTTTTAGTTTTTTTTGGGTGGGAGGTGTTTTTGTTGTTGTTTTTTTTTTTGGCTTTTTGATCCACATTGTTTTTTGAGTTACACTGAAGAAAGAAACTATGAAAAACATTTTCTTCATTTCTGATAGTGCTAACTCTGGAACATGCATGCATTACATGATGATAATTAGACAAAGAATCCCCATGACTGTACAGCAGATCCCCAGATATGGGCAGTGCCATCACTTGCAGTACTTGAATTTGAAATGACAGGTCCCAGGTATTACACGTTTACTTGTTTCTAAAGAAAAAGAAAAAAAATAATGTAAGCACCATCACAAATAATGCAGAACAGATTCTGCCAGCATAAAATGCCTGGCATACATTTCAACAAAGTAAATTCCCAGCTGTTTTAACTAAAGACCAAACAACCTGTTTCAGTACACATGAATTATAATGTTCCCAACCCTTTTGTTCTAAAAAAAAAATCACCCACATGTGCCTCAGATACTTGAGAAGCAGTGTGGATTCTTGCCAAACTCCTGAAGATGAGCAGGTATTGTTTCACTGATTGATATAATTACATCTAAGGTCCACATCTTAGTGCTTTATTAGAATATATCATTCTGAAACTAACAGTGGTCTTCCTTTTTCATATGCTAGTTGATATTTTTCATCCAGTTATAAAATTTAAACTAGAAGAAAGAAAAAGACAATACTTTAACTTTCATAATGTTTTTTTGTTTGCTATTGAAAAATTGCTTTCTTGTAAAGGTAAAATTAATCAGATGTTTACTTAATTTGGTTTATCAAAGCTTGTTCTGTGCACACATTAACAAGGACAGAAATATAATCTCTATCTTTCACGGATCTTTAGTACATAATCTTCCATCTAAAATCTGCTCCTCTTTCTGTTTTCTCACATTAATAAATGTTACCATTATTCTGGAAATTTTTGGTTGATCATACAAGTTTTTAAAATTTGCTCACCCTCATAAGATCCCCTTTAAATGGCAGTGAAAGAATTTTTAAGAGGATATAACAACAAGACCATAATAAAGTGATTGAGTGCCCTCTGCAAATGCAAGATTTTAATGTGTTTCTAGAAAGTGAGGAAGAGATAGAAGAGTAATAACTGATATGTCAGTGGGGAACATTGACAGCTTGTAATAGAGGCAGAGGGACATGCAGCTTGAGAAAGAAATAACCTGTCCTGTAGACCCCCAGAGAAACATGTGACTTAGAAAATCTAGGTTCGAAGGATATCAGTGGCAAGGTATAAGACTATAAACAAGGCTATTAATTGAAAGACTATTTTTAGAACAGTTTATCCTACCCCTATGAGAGCAGAATTTTCAGCATCCAGAAATTTAACACTGAAGAAAGAGGAGGAGGAGGAGGAGGAGGAGGAGGAGGAGGAGGAGGAGGAGGAGGAAGAGGAAGAGGAGGAGGAGGAAGAGGAGAAGGAGGAAGAGGAGGAGGAGGAGGAGAAGGAGAAGGAAGAAAGAAATGCAGTATGTGAAAGATGTTAGGGGAAGAGATATTTTTTAAGGAAAATAAACAAATCAATTGAGTATATTAGAGCAGCTAGCAAAATGTTCTTGAAAACAAAGTTCTCTTCATTGTAGCATTTGTGGGTTTCTCAAAAACAAAACAAAAACAAAAATCAAAGCCTTCTCCCCTGTAGTCAACCATCCTACCCACTTATGCAGAGCTTCCAAACCAGTATGTGTATGGACAACCAAGTATCACCCAACATTTGAGGTCAGAAAGCAATATGAAAACAAAGGCCCAAAATAAATATTAACAACAAATCAGTAGAGCTAATAACTAAAAAATAACTTTTATTTAGTTTCTCGTGACATCCTTAGAAGATAAGGCATTCATTAAAAAAGAAACCTGTTGTTATGAAAATAAAACATAGTAAAAAAGAAAAAAAACGCATCTGAAAAATAAAAAGTAAAATGCCCAAAATTGTTCCTTAGAGTTTCAAAAGTAGAAAAAAAGTCCTCCTAGAAAATAGAACAAGAGGAAAAAACAATGAGCGATAATACAAAATAAAGAGGATAATATAACACATTCAATATTTTATGCATAGGATACAGTGTTCAATTGATAGGTGTAACCAAATAAACATTCAATATATAAATTCATGCTTGTAAAATCACTGGAAACGAAACATAGAGAGATTCCATAAGAGGAAACTTAGTCAACCTGAAAAAGAACAAGAAAAATTCTAACAGATTATTCATAAGAAAGCTAATTCTAGAAGATAATGGGTAAGATATTTAAAGCTCTAACGGAGTGTTATAATTAAACTTGAATTCTATACCCAGATAAACTATCAATATGAACGTAAAAGGAAGATCCTTTTACAAGTGTGAAGGCCCAGGGCATTTATCTTTAAAATACCTTTACTAAAGAAATCAGTAGTAAAATGAAGTCTAGAACCAAAAAAAATAAGAAGATGTGTGATCTGGGGGACAGTGAAACCAAGTGTCCAGTAGTGAAATTTTATCCCAAGGTAAAATACCAACAATTGGCCTAAAGACCATCCAATCTGAAATGGAGCCAAACAGAGTCTTCTGAAAAGGAGGACTTGAAGCAATAAAGAGAATTGACAGACTTGTTAAACTTTGAAGATGTATAAAAAAATAGGAGAAGTCATTCGAACTCTACTTCAGGAACATCGTTCTGTGATTGGCATAATAGTCACAACAGTAACTATAAAACAGAAAATATAATCCTAGCATATTTTGACTTTATAGTGAACAGAATTTTTATAATCATATTTTTTCCAACTCTTATAATTAACTTACAGACATATCAATAGAGCTTAACTATAGTTTGTCTTGATTTAGATGATCCTGCACTTTGTAGTTTTTCCTTCATCTTCTTAGCACCATCTTATACAAACTCTTCCTCTTCCCAAAGTACTTCAATTGAGGTTGATCTATCAGTTTCCTATACACACTAAGGTCTCTTCCATCTCAGGGCCTTTAAACAAGGTTTTTCATCTGCCTGATATTACCATCTCTCTTCTTCCAAACTACTGCTAGTCTCTTTCAGATTTCTCAGATAGTTGTGACCTAATGCTCTTCACCACATTAGTTCTACCTGGATCTCTCCTTCTTCATAGTACCTGATATATAATAAGTTATCAAGAAGTCTTTCTTCATCATATGAATAAGCGCTATTTTTCTTGCATAAAATTATCACTGTTTGAAATGCTGGTTTTTGTCTCTTCGTTAAAAACTTTAGTATTTATACACTTGTTTAGGTGATATGTTTCTTTTGCAATCTTTAGTGTCTCACTCAGAAAATAACTTATTAACTCCATCTTTGATTAATAGCATGTGCTACCTTATGTTATTCTTTACTGGACATACTAAATTGTGACAGGGAAGACGGAGAGCTGTGTCTTACGTATATAGACCTAGAACAGTTCACTATATTTAGAAGATAATCCACTGTAGTTGATAATATGCCTACAAGGAACGGCACTTGCACTCATATTAAAATTATTTTACCATTTATAAATTGTGCAGTCACTGAGCCAACCTTTGTAAACTTCCAAATCAGTCCAGTAAAATTCTGAATTAAAAAAGTAAATAAATAAATAAATAAAATTTAGAAATTTCATTATGAAAAATGTTTTTATTAATATGTCAGATTGTGCTTTTAATTAAATATTGCATAATTTACAAAATAAATAAAATTATTTTCTGTTTACTATAATCTCGAGTGTTTAGAAAAGATTTGACATTTTTTCGTAAATTTCATGCATTTTTTTTTTAAACTATTAGGTTCCTCTTTTGAAAATAGGAATATTACATATGTATATATTTTCAAAATTCCTTTAAAACATTGTATCTAATTTATTTTTATTTTTATAAAGTATTAATTCAAAACTTCATTAGTATGGCAGTATTTCTATTCTAGAATCTTACATAACATCCAGAATTATAATGGGATTCTTTGATATCATTCTTTTAAAAATTTTATTACCATTATATAGTCAGATAACAAAATAACTTGCAATTTTGGGGTATAAGAAAAACAGACGCTTGTGGAAGGATGACCAGTGTACTCTATCTACATGTTTGTTTTGTTTCTTTTTAACTATTCTTTTGATTATTTTTAATTACAGTCCAGAATTAATTTTGTCATTGTTGAATATTCAAATACTATAGGCAATAACTAAGGTACAGTTTCTTGAATGTACCAAATTAAATGTTCTGTGTATGTATGTATTTCTGTTTTCACAGAATAGTTTCAATTTCAGCTACTTCATGTTACTAACAGCTTTTCTTTTCTTTTTAATTAAAGTTTATTGGGGTGAAAATTGTTAGTAAAGTTACACAAGTTTCAAGTGTACAATTCTATATCATCTATATATACATCACCTATATGTCAGGTTGTGTGTGTCAGAATTTAAATTTTAAAATATTAAGCCTTAATCACAACTGCTTTCTTCTCTTTTCATTTGTTTTTTGAAGCACCATTTATTTTCTTTTTCATTGTTTCTTTACTCAGATGGTAAGATTCAAATCTAAAAATCATTTTCCTGAGCTCATACAGGAAAGGCTTATTTCTCATTCACAGTAAACCCAATATGTTTAAAGCCAATTCTCCCCATTTTGTAGCAATGACAGTGGGATATGTAGCTTCCAAAGTTGGGGGGAGAAATGTTATGTTTTTAAAGGTAAAAATTGTTTATATCATTTCTACTTTAATTTTGTTGAGCAGAACTCAGTCACATGGCCCCAAAAAAGTGCAATGAATTTGGGAGTTGTGGGAAAGCAGAAGCCTTAATAATCCTGGGGACCACTGAGCAGTAAAGTGAGAGTTGCAGTGAGTTGACTTTTTCTTTTAGTTGTAAATCCCAGTTTGATATTAAACAAATATATATGTACTTATAATATTCACATCAAAATTATTTCTACTTAGCTTCTAGCTGCCTCACTTCAATATATATATGTGTGTGTGTGAGTGTGTATATATGTGTGTGTACATATGTTTAGATATATCTCTATATATACACACAATAATATATATATGTATGTATTATATATGTATGTATATATATGTATTATGTAAAATATATATAAATTATTGTGAACCCTGAAAAATAGTGCTTCAGCTCTCTAAACCAGAATAACCAAGCCACATCTCTTGAATGAGCTTGCCCACAAAAACCAGTTATAAGCCAACTTTGTGTCAAATGGCCTATTCCCTGTCCCACTCATTTCTGACATTCTACCAGTTGCAGCTCATTTCTGATTGCTTCAAATTCTTGGCTCTGTTTTCCATGTATAACCATCCTCCTGCTCCTTTTTAATTAGTATTGAGATTTAGACTTCAGATTCCCCCTATGAACTTAAATTTGGCTTACTACTGAGATTCTATCTGAGAATTCAGCTTTGCATGGAAAATCACTTACTAATTCTAATCCCTCAGAGGACATTTTAGGACATACATTTGCTGGTATCTGTGAAAGAGGTGTTCAGGCATCTGTTGTGTAGGTAGCTAAGATTTATTTAAGCCATACATGAATTATTGTCCAGAAAATAAGTTCAAATCCTTAGGAATCTTAAGTATCTTAAGGTAATACATAGCAAGTCTTCTCTCTTAAATTTATCTAAATCTATCTTTTAGCAAGCACCATGTATGTGTTAATTTTCATTACTAAGTAAGCAGTAAACCCTCATTTTTGCTCTTTAAGGGTAAATTTACTATTTTACAAGCTCCTATCTGAAGAAAAACCCTTATACAAATTATATTGTTCATTGATCACTGACTGAAAAAACACTCATATATGACTTTACTAATGATATCATGACAAATATTTGCTGTGTAGCTAAGAGATTTTATTATACTTCTATGAATATTAAACTCCTATGAATTAACTGAGATAACTGCCAGAATGACTTAGAAAGGTAGATGGCAGTGATTACACCATGTTAGGTGTCACAAATAAGCATCTTATATGACTTAAAAATATATATCTCTAACAACTAAACATTCAAATTTCTCCCCCTCCATTTCTTTTCTTCAGGCATTTGTAAGCGTATTTGTCTTTTTTCCTTTTAGTTCCTCATTTTGCTATATAACTTGCAAAACAACCCTTCTAATTTAGGAAAAAATGTATAGTATTCAACAAGCAAATAATGTGTTTTTGTTTTAAAAAATTTCAAAAGTGAGGATTTAAATATTATAAGTGCAATTAAAATATTTTTTCTATTATTTGGTTGTAGAGAGTATTTATTCTCATGGATATGTAACCGTAAAAGGGAAGGATTATAATGATTTCATGTGCACAATTGTACATAATTACTTAATAATCTAATATCCCCCTGAAGAGGATGATTATATATTCTCCTTCACTTTTGTGATGGGTAAATGACTTCCAGAAATCTTACTCATGATGAAATCCTTCTGCATTTCTAAAATTTACAGGAAGTCCAAATTAGAACCATTTGTAAAATGAGCTTATTTTGGTGGAGCAGCAATTTTTCATAGTAATTATGCATTCCAAAAATCTCTAAAATGAGTTTCAAATACAGGCTGCATTATGGTCATAGGAAGATCAAAAAACAGGATTCCTTATAACTCTCTGTGAGGTTATCCCATGCTTAATGATCCATTACTGGCATAGTAAGGACTTAAACAAAAACTATTGATGGTGAAACTAATAATAAGCTAAAGTCTGGAATATTTAAGGGTCTTAACATACTTACAGGATAATTTTTAAAGACTAACAATTGACCTTACAAGCACAGAAGACTAACGGCATGGACATCTTAATAGCTTTTCTTATTATTAACTAGGAGTGACTGTCACTAATATCGATCCATTTAATAAACAAATTCTAAATGTGAGAGAAGGTCAACACAATAAGGAATGAAGATATATTTTGTTCATTGTAAGACTAACCAGTTTCCAGAATTCAACCAAGTATAAAGCCCCATAATTTCCAGCAACAGTAATAATATTTAAAGGCAGACACAATAGTGGACCTGGAAATAATATTTAGTGCACCAATTTAGTTTTTCATATGGCATATCTTGTGAATGTTTACCAATGATGAAATAAAAACAATTAGAAGGATTAAATAACTTACTCAATATTACATAACAAACAAATGATGAAATTAGAAATTTAGTCCTGGCTGTCCCATTCCAGAGCCTTACCTTAGTTGAAGCTGGTAGAAATAGTGGATAACAAACACAAAAAGAAAAAGAGTTTTCCATTTTTAAAGACATTATGATAACTTTCTTAATGTTATTTCTCCTTTCTTATCCAAATTTTTGATGAGTAATGGGCCAGAATAAGCAAATTAAATTAATCTCAGCACTCAAACTCGTGAGACAAAAGTTACCAAATTGAGTCATTCTTTGTGGACAAAACAAATTGAACAACATCGTTACATTAATAGCCTGAAGAACTAAAGTATCAGCACTGAATCATTGCAATGAGAAATGTCCACTCTGGTTACATAAATAATAAGATTAATTTCATGAAATTTTATCAAATTTTCTCAAAGATACAGGAAAAAGAAGTACTTCATTTGTAATTTAGGAAATGTCTTCTAATTCATATTTAATGGTTAGAACACAGAATCAGTTATCTGTGGCATTGGCCTAGACTACCACTCATTTACTTTGACTTTTCATAGTAGTTATGTATCTGAACTTAATTAAATATTTGTCCTTAATTATAAAATTAGGCTTTTTATGACTGCATTACTTATTCCATGGGCTTGTTTTTGCAATCAAGCGGGATATTTTATATGTGTGTGTGTGAAGGCTTACATATACACATACACATAATATACATATACATACATACATATACATATACAGCTGTAGACAGCATATATAATTGAAAATAATACATATACTAAACCATTTAATAACCTGCTAATGCTTTTTTTGTATAAATTAACTCTATTTAAAATAGTTCTTACACTAAACTCATGCCTTTCATTGCCATAAACCCATTGATTGGTAGTATAAGTTTTGTATTTATACAAATTAGGATTAGTAAAGTACAAAGACACATGCTTAACAAAGTTCCTTTGTCAATCTAATTATCTTTGCTTTGTTTAGCCAAGTAGAGCAATACATTCTTTACAAAGCAGCCTGATGAACTGTAGAAAGTCAGAATGGAAGATAAAGCAGCAAAGGTTGGACTAAATACCAACATCGTTTATAATTTACCTTTTGAGTCTCTGTGTTTCCTTCTAAATTCCAGTTGGTTCATAGCACAGATGATTCCTAGCCCCCCCTTTATTTAAATTAAACTTTATTGGGGTGACAATGGTTAGTAAAGTTACATAGGTTTCAGGGGTACAATTCTGTAATATATCATCTATATATCACATTATGTGTTCACCACCCAGAGTCAGTTCTTCCATCACCATGTATTTGATCTCATTAGCCTCTTTTTTCAATGTTCCATGTTTTGTTTTGTTTTTGAACAATTATCTCCTTGAAAACAAATAAAAAATTTGAACTACCCCCTGCACTGTTACCATTTCATTCCTTTCTAATAATGATATTTTCAAACAGAAGGAAACAAACGAGCTTTTTTTTTTTATTGATGTTATTCTAGGTCTTCCCTATTTGGAATTTCATGTAAGATAGGGATATTTCTTTTTAGGGTACATGATGAAAACTGTATTTATAAATAAACAGAAAAAGTTCAAGATTTACAAGTGTTATTTTATACATTTGTAAATGTTTTGAGAATAGAAGTGCTTGAGAAAAATATTTGAAACAGAAAGGACAGACAGCAGGTTAATATCTAAATATGCAAAGAGCTCCTAACAAGTGCCAGGAAGGAGACAAAGCTCCCAATGAAAATCATATCAAAAACAAATAAAAGGAAATACATCCAAGTGGGAAATATATCAAAATATATTCAAACTTCCTAGTTGTTAGAATGTAATTTAACTAAAAGAGTTAACAATGTGTATCCCTTAAATTGGCAGAAACATTTTGAAAACATGTAACAGTAATTGCTGGCTGGGATGCAGGGAAAATATATATATATATTGCTGGTGGAAGTGTGAATTTTCGCAATCATTTTTTTCAGCTTTATTGAGATATAATTGACATATAAAATTGTAAGATATTTAGAATGTACATTGTAGTGATTTGATAAACATATACGTTGTGAACAGATTCCCTCTGTAATTAACACATCCATCACCACATATATTTATCTTTTCTTTCTTTTTTTGTGTAAGAGGACATTTAAGATATTGGTGAGAACAACCTTTTTAAAAACATTCTGGCAACATCTGCTAAAATTAAAATTTATGTACTCATTGACCCAGCCGCCTGCTTCTTGAAATCTATCACACAGATATAAAAACATGAGTGCTTAACAATATGTGTATAATTATTTATTTGAAGCATTGTTGATAGTGGCAAAATATGAAAAGTAGATTCTTGGTCCATCAGTATGAAGATAGCTGGGTAAATTTTAGTGCATTCACAAAATGGGAAGGAAGGAAGGAAGGAAAGAAGGAAGGAAGAAAGGAAGTTTTCTGAAAAAAGACAATTTTCAGTAAGAGATTGTGGACGCTCACAATATAATATCGCTTGGATTCATTCCATGTCATGACTTTTGAGCGAATATTTTGGTTTCTGCATTATGTCATTCATGTTGCTTCATTCTGTGCAAATATTAAAAGGCCAGTTTTTACAAATTTAAAACAGTAAAACAATTGTTCACATTAGTAATATTGTACTAGAAAAGCTATCTTCTAAATTAGTGTGATGGTTGAATAATAACATTTAAAAATCTACCTTAGTAAGGGCAGCAGTTCATAGGAAAAGACCTGAAATACTATTTTATGCATGCTTCATCTGGAACTATAAAACCAATTTTCAAAAGGTATTTTCTATGAGAAACATACAAGATAATTACTTGAAATAACTTCTTGATGTAATTGTTATAGAAGACTAGTTTGGGAGGTTTTTGTGAAAAAAATAGTCTTTATATTATTGTAATTCTAAGGGATACATACATTGAATAGAGCAGGGTTAGCATCCTTATTTTTTTACAATGTATATACTATCATTGCTGTGAAATAAACATCTAGAAAGATTAGCATGGCAGAATTTATTAAAATAATAAGTATATTGTGTACAATTCTCTACCCAAGGTATTGGATTATCTTTAAAGCCTGGGTACCAGGGATTCCAAAACAGAAATTATATATTAGGTTGGTGCAAAAGTAATTGTGGTTTAAAAGGTTAAAAATAATTGCAAAAAATGCAATTACCTTTGCATTAACCTAATACTTAACACAATTACTATATGATAAAATGAGAGCTTAAGTTATATTTTCCAGTGGGGAAAAATCCTTCATCCTGGTAATATAGAGGTAAGTTTTACAATGTAAACACATCAAAAAGATATTAAAACAAATGAGGTATAAACCATAATCGAAAAAGGTAACAGTATAAAGTGTTAGTTTAGTGCATAAAGCTACCATGTATATTTAATGCTGCAGCTAAGATTTCACACACAATTCTGACCCTTGTATAAGATTTTTTGGAAGCTATTATTATGAAAATGTATTTTCATGCTTCCAAAGCAAATTTTAAAATGCTATGTATATTATATTTGTATTTAAAATTTATTTTTGATTAATCATCCCCACTTAATTAAATATTTGACTTTTACTTATAATGTTCTTTTATATTTCCAAAAAAACATTTAAAATAGCTTACAATAACATATTTTATAATCATATATGTTGTAGCTTATAAGATAGAAATCTAGAGATATTAGAATATGTAATAAACACACTAGTGCTCAGTATCCAGAATATACATACAAACAAATAAACTCGTTATTCAAAAGAATGTTTGGAAGTGGTTTAATTCTAAATCATCTAATTATATGTCTGTTAAAGATAAAAGCAATGAATAAATGCAGTTGCACATTCATTACGCTCTTGGCAATGCACCAGAGTCTGAAAATAATTATATTCTACCACCACTTACAGAACTTTTAAAACTTTATTTTATGTAAGAATTACTTATATTAGCCTAAAGTTTAAAAAAAGACTACACTAAACTTAAACTTAATAAAACATTCCTGCAAGGGTTTGAGCTACTGAGGACTAGAAATATAATGCTTAAATGGTCTCAGTTCAAACAGAGAAATTATAATAGCTAAAGGAGTAGATGGAAAGCATATTCTTTGGGGTACCTTTCTTTATATAGTCATATAGTTAGAACACCCAGACTTTTAAAATGAGTTGGAAAGCAAATGAATCATAGTTAAGATCTTTAGTTACAGCCTTGCACACTCTTATTTTATGTAGACTTGGATACTACACAAGGGGGTGTTAGGAAGGTTGGTATATATTCTAATGATGATGGGGGGTCACCCAACCTACTGCTCTGCTAGGGTAATTTAAAGTTCAACTGAAGAATAAGATGGCTCCTGTTTTTCTAATATTATAAAGTTCTACATTTTTTAAATGCCATTGTTATGTCAATGTGGCTAACATACGTAAGTTCCTTAACTGTCTCTCCCTAGGGGAAAAAAAAAAAAAAGAAAGAATATCCGGTATAGTACTGATTTTCTTATTTGATGAACCTGGAAAACTTCTTAGGCTAATGATCATTACTAGGCAGTCTGTACTTACTCTTTAATGGTAGCTTCTATAAAGATTCATTTGATCATATGTGTGTGACCTAAAATTTGAAACCACGGCACACTTTCATCCCTGATGTTGACCAATCAAGGACCTCAAATCCTTTTCCTACACACTTTGGCGGCAAAGGGTGCAGTCGACTTCTAGATATAACATTTAAAGAAAAGGAACTTTTGTGCCATTTCACATAAATATATATCTCTATTATCTATCTATTCGTCTATCTATCAATCCATCTGTTATCTGTCTATCCATCTCTCTATGAAGATAGAGATAGGTATATAATTAATATGATATTGCAAGAATAGCTATTAATGTTTTCTTCTTACCATACAAATGAATGATAAAAATATTGATTCTTTGCTCTATAGAGTATTGGAAAACATAATTTTGATGGTCAAGCCTTGAAGCTCATTTACATAGCTAAAATTTCATCTTTACTATAATAGGTCATGATTTTTAAAATCTATGAAACTTAATAAGATGGGAATAGCTGCTGATATATAAAGCTTAAAAGTATAAAGTATTTGAAGTATGCTAAATTGATGGTTGAGCTCTGTAGGTGTTCTCCTCTGGCAAGGTTGTTTAGCATATATAAATCAGTAAAATAATGGAAAATAACCCAAGCTCAAATAGAATAGGATTGACCATTTACAAAATAGTTTTAAAAGTAGTTTGAGAATAAATTTAGAAAAAAATGCCCTTGGAGAAACCCTAACCCTTTGGGAAAAGATTTTCCTAAGTGCACATGTGACAAAGAATTGTGAAGTCCTGTAAGTTATAATGGACAAAATTTCTCCACGCACCTGCTATTACTACCAGCAACAGGGCAGCGCTCTCCAGTTTGGCTTTTTTTTTCTTTTTTTAATTTCCACATATGGAAAAGGGAAGCAATTACAAAACTTATATTCCCAAACCTTACTATCCCTCTTTGAAATGAGAATTCCATGCAGTGAGACTTTATAGATTTGGCAAATAATGGTAGAGAATGACATCACAGATACAGCTGCTCCTCAAACCTAGGGATTTCTGGCTGGTCCTAGGCTGACTTTGTATTGCTTTTTATTTTCTTTCCTTCCCTAAGTCTCAGTCTCAGATATTTGGTCCTTTTGCCTTTCTGTTCATGACTACTACCATTTTTCAAGCTATAATTCTGTGCTAACAAATCTGCAGAGGATACAGTATTTCTAACTTCTCTCTTCTCTTTTTAAATAGAGAGTTTTTATTTCTTGTAATACCAGGAGAACAGAAAGGGAGCTAATAATGTAATTGAAAAGTGATTGGGATGTTATGAAGTTATAACAATAAGAAACCCAGGAGTAATTGTTTCTGGTCTTCCTTGAAAGGTAGTTGGGGTTTGAAAGTGTAAAGGCTGCTCTTACTTACCTTCATTAATGCCTGTCTAATTCTTGAATCTTGCTCTTGTTCTAAGAACAAGCTCGCGTACTGTCTGAACTGTGAACTCTTAGAACTATCCCCCAGGTAAATAGATTCAGGTTGAGACTGACTGTCAGTATGAGAATGACTATAAAATGACTGTTGTTTCATTCAGTCAATAATACAAGATCATCATCGTTCATGCGTGTGAATTTTTATATCTTTAAGTCTTAGAAACAACCTCATGTGGACAATTTAGCAGGTAAACTGAGTGACATACAGTCTATAGAAGCGTATCATCATCGGCCATTACATGTAGCACTTGTGTCAAGTAGGCCTGATTGTAACATCCCATCCCCCTTCTGCTTCATGTCAAATACAAACGTCTTCAAATTCTCTCTCTTCACAATCCCAGACTCATTGTCTTATACTATTCTCTGTCACACAGCTGTCGTGGTCTGGAGTTCAGACAGGTATGTGTCATTTCCAGATACATTTTTCATTTTTTAAATCATAGTGATGCTTGTCTTAGGGCAGGCTTCCAATCCTCTATGCTCATTCTTACTTACTCAAATCTTATTTCATCACTCTTTTCCTCAGAAGTCTTATCCTCCTTGCATTACTCTCTTCTCTGGCCTGCAAGCTATAGAAAACACATATTTCTTCCTTTCAGGCCTTAGACACCATGAGCCGAACATATTAGTTTATGGAACACTGTTAAGTAAGTATGATTTTTCTCATCTACAAGATGAGAAAACTAAAGCTTATAAAGTTTAAGTAACTTGCTCAAGCTTACATAATTCTTAAGCGGGAGACCTGGGAATTGAACTAGCTCTCTCTTTAACCACTATGCAATATTGCCTTCTCCAAAATGAGGAATTTAGAAGTTTGATTTATCATACGCTGTATCCTGCTCTCTAATAATTCCTACAGTCATTTTTTTCCTCCAAATACGGGATGCCAAATCTATTCCCTATGCAAAAATAAGAAATGTTTACTAGCAGTAGAAAGTGATATATGTTTTTTTAAAGAAAAAAGGCATGGAATTTGAAAGACTATTATATTGCTTCTGTAGTATTTTAACATTGCCAAAGAACTACATTTGGGAACACTTTTCTTTTTTGTGGTCACATCCTAATATGGTTTATGCCCTCTCTATATTATTCATAGCAATTCCATAAACCTCAACCATTCTTGATTTTGCTTGTAGATTATGAAAAGAAAAAAAAAAAAATATATATATATATATATATATGTATGTATATAAACAAGTCATTTAAGTTGGAGTGTGTGTGTATGTGTGTGTGTGTGTGTGTATGTGTGTGTGTGTGTCTACTGAAAGGTTTGATTTGTGTTCATTTATTAAGGTAATATGTATATATCTTCAGAGTGCCAATCCTAACTTTGAATACCAAATCTCTTTTTAGTATGGTAAGGATTTGATAATAACTCAGTAGTCTGAATGCAAAATGTGATTGATAAGATGTATGTTCTTTGTTTTTAAAATGAAAGCAGTATAACAGGAATTCTATTAGCAAGATAGAGAAATAAACTCAGAAGTCAAGTAGCTAAAAACAAACAAACAAGACTTTATAATTTCATTAGAGACACATCAATCATTGTATCATTTTATGTGACTACTTTTCAGTTTTCAGGAAAACTATTGCCAACTAGCATGAGTCTGTATTTGGCATCTTTTTTTTTTTCTTTAAGATCTGTAAGCTCTGAACCTATGTTATGACATGTTTCTATGCTTTAGGACAATCATGTTTTTCAAAAAAGCCTGTTTTACAGATCTCTAAAAGCCTCCTCATTAGTCTGAGTAGTGACAGGTTCACGTGGACCTCTGTCACCACTAAAATGCCAACAGAAATAGTAATTGCTTTTTTCTCTAGGTTCAATTTTCTTGCCATAGTTAAGGCTGCTGAACTATGTGTTCATTCAGTGTTTAGTTGTGGTTCTTTAAGAAACTCCTTTTTCCCCCTGGCCTGGGTCAATATGTGATTCAGGAAGATTTACTAACATTTGGTACCTCTGAATATTTTCTCCTTTTATCCAATATCTTTAGAATTACCCATGAACCCTTATAATAGTAATAGAAAGTATCCAATCATCTATATTACGCTCTTAAAACCAATATCCTTTCCCGCAGTTTGGTTGAGGAGCATTGGTCATTATCAAGTGTTGCTAAGTAAATGATAAACAAAAAGTATTTATTAGGAAATATTGAGAATTTTAATTAAATATTATTAATTTATAAGGTTAATTTTATAATAATAACAATGATAATCTTATTATTTAATTTTTAAAAACCTTAATAAATAAAAAACAATTATCTAACCCTTTTTCAAAATATAATTCTATATTTCAGCCATGGCCAAATTAGGATAATTTAATGAGCACTATAAATAGAACACTGCTTAAAAGTAGAAGAATGCGTTTTCAAAGCTCTGAAGATAAAATGCAAAGTTGACATTAGAATTTATGTATCCACTGGGAAATTCTCTGAAGCAAGTTCTTTTAAAATGTCATTGAATAAGTTCTTAATCTCTCCAGCATTTTCCACAACCAGTTGTTCTACTTCATTTATTCTCGCCACTTGTGTCACATGCACATTTGCAGTTCTTCCAGCTGGCTAGTTGCTCCTGCTCTCAAGTTGGCTTTTCTGTCCCCAACCTCAATGCTAGACTCTGTATTCTCCTCTAAATACGTCATGTGTTCCCAAGTTCAACAATTCAAATGGGGTTGGTGATGGTGTAAGTAGTTAATATGATAATAGCTGGTGCGTTTTAACAGGAAAATGTTCCCCTGTATTGACGGACCAAGTTCCCAGGCACCAGCCAAGAGCCAACCCTGCAAGCAGGTCCATCTTAACAGCAATATTATACCTGCTCTGTTAACACTCTCTTATACATTATACAATGCCAACACATGGGGACAGTGGAACACAGCAGAATTTTGAAACAAAAATATAATTACACCAAATAATGGCAGTAATCGTCTTGATCAGTAAAAGAATCCTAATCTAACCCTGGGTTTTCAAAATTTTCTTCAGAATTTCACCTTCATTATAAAGACAGTGCAAATCAAGATGGTCAAATACAACTCAGGAACACACATTTATCAAAGGCTGTTTGAAGCACCCTTAAAAAAAAAAAAAAAAAAAGTACAGTGCTTTTGTAAACCCAAGGCCATAATACTTGAGAGTGATGTGCATGGATATTTAACACAGAGAGTAGACCATGGCAAATGTTTTAATAAGTGTTCAAAGGATTAATGAAGTGTAAGGAAAGGGAATTCCCTTTAAAAAGATTTAAGAAAGTTCCAGGAGATAGCAACAGTTGAGCTCTATCATTCTTAAAGATTTCTATAGCAAAGATAGTACAATGACATTCTTGTTATAGAGACCAACACAGAGAGCTGTGAATGTAAAACATTGTATACTTTGATGTACTACAATGTGACACAAGTATATATATTATTATATAATTAGTATAATAATGTGTAAACTTTATATTGTACTATTAATGTTAATTATCATAATATTAATTATAAATGAGGCCAAAAGTATGAACTGAACCAAAGTTGCAAGGGCTTTGAATTCCAAACTAAAGGGAACTGGTTTACTCATTTTCTATCAAAAAAGGAGAACCATCCCATTGGCTATTAAGTAGGAAATGATTTCCTACAATACTGGAAAATCATGTGATAGCACTTGTATTAATGTTTATCACTTAGGAAATGACAAGGGTTTTAGGAGCTCTGTGCCAGGAACTGTGGATGAAGACCAAAATATTATTTCCTACTATAGAGCATACAATCACAACTTGTGTAATTTTTATGTTATGTGTGGTTTTGATTTTTGTTTCATTACCTATACAAAACAAAACAATAAAAAAAATTTAGCAAGCCCTGATCTGATTGTTCTGGTACGTTTAAACAAATCCCTTTGTGGAATTGTGTTACATTTATTAATAAATATTTCAACTTCATTGTACTAAGATTATCTGATACACATATATGTATAGAAATTATAAACAATTGTTCACCCTATCATACTGAAAATTTTTATTCATATTTTTAGAATTCATATTTGAATATGGCTTTCTACATTTTTATGAGTGAATTAAAATGTTAGGAAAATCCCAAGAGATTCAATATGTAATAATTTATTATAAATCCTGGGTGCTAAGTGTACTCACATCTATAAAAATAAAATTACTTCATATAAAGTGCATAATTACTGTATTAAATACAATTCATTCACTTTAATTAGAATTATTTTTAATTTTATACTTAATTGGTAGTACTTTATGTCTTTCCATCAAGATTTTTGTGTGTTTTTTTATTTCTCTTGAGTTGGGACAAAATGTGTTTGGGATGGTATTAGAAATAATTTAGAAGCAAGACAGAAAGAAACCACTTTATTGAGGACATTATCCATGTAAACTATGTTGAAAAATATCAAAGATCCACTAAAATGGGTCATATTCTATAAATGATAGATTTGGGTTTTAAAACAAATGTTGCATACTTCCCTCCTTAAAAACCATGCCATTCTGAGGAAGAACTAATTATCTTAAGGCACTGAGTCTACCATTGCCAAATGGTCGCACAGTTAGCAACAGCAGAGAAATGAAGCGCAGAGCAGCAAACCTTGGGGATTCACCTGGCCTCCTTTGCAGCCAAGATTGTTCCTATGGTGTCAGACAACAATTAAAGAACCTGAAATTGAAGGTGACTCAGAAAAGGACAAACTGAAAAGTGTAACTCTCTCAACCAGGTCATCCACATCACAGTAAAAGAATAACCAGGACACAATGAAAGAGTAAGAGGAAAGGGACATTTTAAAAAGCAAAGGTGGATAGGTAATCATCCTGATTTATATGTGGAGAAGTAGAACAAATACTGGCATTGTACGGACTATGGACCTTCACTAACTAAAGGTGTAATTGTGAGAAATCATTTTCCCTATCCCTAGGCCTCAGTTTCCACACAAATAAATTAAGGAAGATGAGCTAAATGATTTCTTAAGATGTTTCCTTCAATGCTAATATTTTATAAATCTTTATATAAAATTGCATTTTTGTATAATATTTTAATGTAAGCACCATAAGAAATAGACCTTGTCTGTCTAGGCCCAGCACATAGAATAGGACTTGGTGCACACAAAGTCATATTTGTTAAATGAATGAATAAGCCAGAAAACCAAAGTGAGGGGTGGGTGGGTTGGTTGAATGACTATCAGCACCAGAATAGCATATGCTAATGCAGACATTCCCTGATGGCAGGCAGGGTGGGTAGGAAGGGAGTCCCTAGGGAATTTCAAAGTTTCTCACAGCTTTGTGTGTATGCCCCTGGTTAGAAAAGATACAATGTGGTTTGAAGTCCTTAAGACTAAAATATACCCTTTCTAAACAGTTTTCTGCCACACAAATAACCCTAGACCTTCAAGCTGTGGTTAGATTACTTTTTCATGAGGAACAGTGCCTAATGTTTCCATGACTACACTTTCAAACTGAATAAATCAGGGAATAATATCATTAGAGTTAACACACAGTATTTAATTTCAAAATATATCTTCCCAACTGGTACATCCTGGTTAACCTTTGCCAAATGTAGCCATAGAATTTATTTAATTTGCTCCTTCTTACTCTATCAAATCACTGGGCTAGTTTGAATGAGAATCTGCATAGCCTGACTTTTGAAAGATATTATTATCAGATTGGGAGGATAAAAATACACCCAAAGTAGTTGTAACATTCTCTTCTTAATGTTCATAAATTTCCAAGAGAGATCTAATTTCCAGAAATTCATGGTGCAGATGCAGTTAAATTAGAGTAGATACTAAGGGGAAATGGAAATTGTAATTTTATTCTCAGGTAGGTCTTTGAGTTTGAGAGGACATTCAATTGCATTATGGAACATTGATCTATCAGATGAAAATTTAAGCTATGGTGTATTTTCTAAGTTGTTGTCTGAGACTACACATTTATGTTTCTGGTGTGTTTTTCTCTTCCTAGAAATTAATAATAACAGAAATAAACACATTTAATAAAGTAAGATCTCCAACAGATGATTTTGACATAATCTGATTTATTTGTTTAATATCGAGCCTTCAATAAAGTTGCTCAGATAATATAGAGTTGTACATTATAAATACTATACTTAAAAATGGAAACTTTAAATGGATATGCTGAAAGCTATGCCAATTTACAAGGTAATAATTATTAAAAATATAAAATATCTACAGCAAAGTTTAAATAATGATCTTATATTGTCACTAGTGACTTGTTTAATATTTTGGAAAGCTCTTAAAATAGGTGAGGGACATTTTTAAAGAAAAGCACCAAGATACTAATTTAACATAGGTAAAGGTCACTGTTATTACTCCAGTTTTGAGTTGAAACTGATTAGATAACAAAGCTCAAATATTAAAATTGAGAGGTGTGAAAATTAATTTTCTCAAAGCAAATAAAGTATCAGTATTTTAGAGCTAAAAGAGATAGTTAATAATATCTAGTGCAATTTTCTAATTTTCCTGAAAAAGAATTTGTCTAAGGTAAGTGAGCAAAAAGAACCAATGAATTAATTTTTCTTCTGAATGATTTTGAATTGCAGATATTAGAGTTTTTATGTTAAAACCATGTTTATAAAATCTAGCAAATAAATGCCTATTTTATAAGAATTGTAGAGACTTCTTCATTCTGTTCTTTCAACAAATACCAGGGGGGCCAAAAATATGTGTACAAGTGGACACTTTGGTCAACATTGCTCAAGCAGTAGTTTTACATAATCAGAAGTGTCTGGATACTGATGGTAACAACTTTGAGCACCTCTTGTAATTGTAGAAGTCAAATGTGACTTGTATTCATCTTTTGTTATTGATATATGTTGAGTATTACATTTTTAATACAATTTTCCTTTCTTAAAATGTGTATACAATTTTTTGGCACCCTCTGTATTTGGAACCTACTAAGTGCCAGATCCTGTTCTAAGTACTGTGGATGTAAAGTTTTACAAGACAGAGATGTCATTTGCTGCCATGGACTGTACATTCTAGTAAGAAGAAATAGCCAGTACATAAAATGATGAATGAATGAATGAATGAATGAATGAATGAATGAATAAATGAATGGGTAAATAAATAAATAAATAAATAAGAAAAATATGTTTTAGTGGTGCATCTCAAGCAGAAAATTAAAATTGGGTGACATGACAGCAACTTGATACCTATTTTAGGTTCAGTGTTCAGGAATGCCTCTGACATAATACATTTCAACTCAGATTTGAAAGGCAAGGAGATAATTCTATAACCCTATGGAAACTGTGGGGGATATCATTATAAGAAGGGAACAGCTGGTATGAAATCTCTAAATTAGGAAGGATTCAGATTCTCAGGACATGATGAGAACAAATTTCAAATTTGTGATCATAAATTTAAACACAACTCTCTGTTTTTCTCCAGCAACACATTGTTGGTTACTAGGTGCAGTTATACCTTATGTAGATGATATCCAGAGTCTACGCTTTGCTAAGAAAGTACACCAGAGGAAGGGAGGATCCAGAAAGTTGAAAGGTTTTGTAATCATTCTGATGATTATCCTGGGCTCTGGATACTAAGCTGAAGTAGAAGGAAATTAGAGGAAAACTGAATGAGATAGTGGTCGCCTCAAGTGATTAACGATCTCCATGAGTCTGAATAATTTGTGGATAAAAACTTTAGATTAATAGTGAGAAGATCCCAAAAGCATTTGAGCATTTTTGTTAGCTGTTATAAATAGCAACTCCAAGTGTCAGCTGCAAGGTATTATTAGCAATATAGATTCAAAAAAAATGCTTTGGGAAAGATAAGCTTTCTTAGAAAACGTTTTCAGTTTTGTGCTTTAGGCACTTCTTGTGGAAAGATGGCACTTAAATGGGAAAACCTTTATTTGAAGTATTTAAATGTGTATCTTTGGGCAGTTTCTTTTAACTATATAAACTAATGGTACTCATTATAAGAATGATGGTCCTTTCAATCTTTCAAATCCAGTGTATTTAAGAGGCCCTTAAACTTCATTAGCTAAAACACAGTAAGTTACTCAAATCTCTTTGTATACAAGCATGTGTGAACAAATATATTAGTACCAGATTTGGGAGAGGGGAGATGTGCTAGCTGTTTTAGAAGTTTCCGTCTTAAAAGAAATTACATACCTACAGAGAGTGTAATGTAGAGAAGAATGAGGAAAAAAAAAAAATCTGTTAAAGAGGTGGCAACTTCCCAATATAGATCATATAGACATCATTCTACTTGAAATCTCAAGCTCTCCTGAAAGACTGAGTTAGAGAAAGCTGCTTTTTATGACTTACATCAATGGTCAAGAAATAGCCTTTACATGACTACTGGAGAATAAAAGAATAACAGATTATTTGGTTTGAAATTGTTTTATTAGCTAAAATAATTATTTTCCCCTACAAATAAAACAGGCACAAATATACCCCTGTACCTATAAACCTCCAGAATTAGGAATCTTAGGATGTGCCTCCCATAACATTTGCTTGCTTAGCTAAGTGAAACAAGTAAATAGTAATGGACACAACTTATTTCACTTAAAATGTATGTGAGCCACAGTACTCAAATTAGTATAAAGATTTGAAAGGCAAGTAATTAACAAAATAATACTCCGCACATTTTGTTGTTTTATAAGCCAAATAAAAAAATGCACGTGGTTATCCTATTACTAATTAACTCCTAATTATTCTCTTGACCTTTCTTTTTTCTTTTTTTTTTATTAAGTGCCTAAGTATGTGCCCATATAAAAATTTGGGTAATTCAAAGATCAAACAAAGTAGTTAAAAATGTCTCCCCACACAAATATGGCTCTAGTAGAAATCAGTGGAGTGCTGTCATTGCTCTCTGCATTCAAAGTCTGATATTGGAGGAAAAAATTATTTAAATACATTATTTTATCAAATAAATGGAAGCAAGAACCTAATGCACTATTTTTAGTGAAATAAGAAAGTGATATTATATACAGTAGTCTACCGTTATTGCCAGTTTAGTTTTCCATGATTTTAGTTACCTGTGGTCAACTGTAGTCCGAAAATACTAAATGGAAAATTCCAGAAGTAAATAATTTATACGTTTTAAATTGCATGCCATCCTGTGTAGCATGATGGAATCCTCAGTCATCTGAGGGGCATGAATCCTCTCTTTTTCCAGCTTCGCCATACTATACACAATCCTTGCCTGTTAGTCTTGTGGTAGTCATCTTGGCTACCTCATCTACAGTCACGGTAACCAAGCGCTTGGGTTCAAGTGACCCTCATTTTACCTGATAATGCTACATCAACATAACTCTTATCACAGTATATTGTTATAATTGTTCTATTTTGTTATTAGTTATTGTTTTTAATCTCCTACTATGCCTACTTTATAAATTAAACTTTATAATAGTTACATATCTATAGGAAAAAAGAGTCTATACTGGCATACCTCATGTGGTTGCACTTCACTTAATTGTGCTTCGAAGATACTGCATTTTCATCAACAGCAAGGCAAGACCCTCCACCATCAAAAAGACTGTAACTCTCTAAAAGCTCAGGTTAGCATTTTTTAGCAATAAAGTATGTTTTAAGTAAGGTATGCACATTATTTATTTAGCCATACCACTATTGCACATTTAATAGACTACAGTGTAGTGTAAATATAACTTTTATATGTACTGGGAAAACCAAAACACTGTGTGACTTGCTTTGTTGCAATATCTGCTTTAATGTGGTGCTCTGGAACTGAACCTGCGATATCTCTGAGGCATGCCTGTACAGGGTTAGGTACTACTTGCAGTTTCAGGCATCTAATGGGGGTCTTGGAGCATATTCCCCACAGATAAGGGGAGACTACTATATATGGGTGCACACTCACATATTAACCCAAAATAATATAACCATCATTACTAGATTATAAACTCCATAAGGATAAGAACCACTGTCTATTTTTATTCGTGCCTATTTCCCCAGAGTCTAGAAGAGAGTGTGGCACAGGGTTGATGCTCATACACAAGTAACACACATAGTCGTTATGAAATGCACAAATGGTTAAAGCCCTTAAGCTGTAACAACCCTCAGTGCTGTTTAATTGTGGTAAACATGGATATAATAGAATCTGTGTTCTTGTACCATGGTAGTTTCTTTATCACTTTAAAGAGTAAACTTCTTTTTCCAAAAAACAAGAAGCACATAAACTCCTCCTATTACTTCAGTGAAGCAGAGAACACAGAAGTAGTTTACAAAGACTGTTGACCAGAGAACCTGCAGACACAGCAAAAAGATGGCAACATTGAGAAGTGCACCTAACAAGTAGAGTGAGACACCCATTCTTGGGTAATAAGTAAGCAGTAAGCATTTTGCAAAGCCCCTTTAGCAGTGTAATTCATAAAGAGTCACTAAAGGGAACTTTGACGAAATGAGATGTTGAGATGTCTACGAATAATAGCAAAACTGATAAATGAAAGCACATCTTAATACAGATGACCATGAATGCAGAAGTGTTTGCGAAACAAGCAAGAGAATGAACAATATGTGGACCAGACAAGCAGGAAGAAAAAGTTAAACAGAAGCATTGTGTAGCTTCTCTTGGATTTTCATCAAGAGATTCTACTTAAAAAGAAGGAATTGACAGTGTCAGTGACAGTATCAGAAACCCATTGAATATCACTTAGAATCAGATATATTCATATTCATGTGTCACTTTACCATTTTTTAACTTGGTGCTATTCTCATTTCATAGATTCCTGTAATTCATTTTATTTTAATCAAATTTAATTTATATTTCTAAACTTGTATATGTCACTTTACTTTTCATGCTGAAATAATCTTTGTCATCTTGGTAGAAAGGTGACACTGTCCAGTTGAGAACTTTGTTCTAAGGGATAGTCTGAAATCAACATTTGTTTATTTATTTATTTATGTATTTATGTATTTATTTATTTATTTATTTATTTTTATAAAGTCTCTGTCACTGATGATTGCTTAGGCATTTAATAGAAAAACACAATGACACATATTCTTTAGTGTTGTCAAAAGTTACACTGTGGTAAAATGCTGAAACTCTTAAAATTATAAATGAAATTTTAGATTTTTGTTTATTTAACTTTAATAGGAATAAATGAATTTATTTTATCTGATAGATCACTGAAGCCAGTACCTCTTATACAATTTACAAATATAAATTAATATAGCGCAGATTGTATAGAACTCTGTAGATATGTGGATTAAAAGAAAAGTAAATTTCCCATACATTCAATGAACATTTAACTACTGATTTAGCATTGATGCTCCAAGGGCTATTTGGGCAATTGGGGTAATTTAGAAAACATAACAAAGATAGATCCCTGTCTGTGACACTTAAATACTAATGTGGAAAGATAGATAATACATAATAATAATAAATTTATTCATTAAGTTAAAAGATTTTAAGTGTCCCTAGACGTAAAGCAGAGAGTAGATTTTAGTATTAAGTAGGATGATAAAAGCAGGCCTCCCTGAGAAGGTAAGACATAAGCAAAGAGCTGAGAAGCTATGGGAGTTGGTCAAGCAGATGTTTAGGTGAAGAGAGTTTCAGCTGGGGTGAGCACCTAGTGGAAAAGTCTTTGGAAGAAGAATGCCTGACATATCCATGGACTATCAAAAAAGCCAAATTCTGTAATGGAGCGATGGGGATGGGATTTATAGAAAGACACAGGGTCAGAATTTGTTGACAGGCAGATACTAGACTGATGATACATAACCATATGCTGGCTGTTAATCCTCTCTTTTGAACTACTCTAATGCATGCTCTTTTTTTTTTTTTTTTCATGGTAGGAATATAA